>NC_071090.1:785000-950000 GCF_027358695.1 Spea bombifrons
CAGCACATACTTTGCGTTCAGCTCCAGGCGTATCTGATTGTCATATTTTCTCATTTCTACACCCAAAAGAATATTTACTTTTTTTTATTTTTTTTATTTTTTTTTTAGCGAACATGTGGGCGAAAACAACAGGCAGCACAGCAACCAAAATACCGTTCCCCACATACAGTGCTAAAAAAATTATATTTATATTTATTTATATATATATACACACTTACATATATGTATTCCTATAGAATTCCCAGTGCTTGCTTTAACAAACAGGGCAACCAAGTGACTCCGAACATGTAAAAAAAAATTCTAAAAACATAAATATTAGAAAATAAAAAAACAGCAATACAAGAAAATAATTTACTGGGATTTCCATTCTGCAGAAGACCCCCTGCCTTCTTTCTCTTGTATTATAAATGTATTTATTTCGGGTGCTGCAGCCCGGGGGGGGGGGATTTGTACCGTTATAGCTGCGATATTCAGAGGGAGGCCGGTTCTGACCCACAAGGACCATTTAAAATACTGTCAAATATCTTCTGTTTTTTTTTTTTAAAAAAAAATCCTTAAAATATTTTGAAAATTCACAAAAAAACAATGATCTGAAGTGGCGGCCGATCCGTTAGAAGCTCCACGTATCAAACATTGTTGCAGAAAATGCGCTGCGAGAGGCTGTAAGGTGCCGCCGCGCATGAACATCTCTACTGCCACGAGCCTAGCCCGTGAGCGATTATACGGAGCAAACGCAGAAATGGCGTTGGCCAAAATTATAATTCTGCTGCCCGTCTGAAGTTTTTTCTTTTAGGTTCGATCTGTATATATATATTTTTAATAATTTTTTTGGAAGTTCTTTCAATTCGCTAAAGTTTAACTATCCAGAGATTTTGCGATTTGCGCCCTGAACGAGACGGCGGTTATTCCATGCCTGGCGTCTTTAGAAGGTTCAGACCCGATATTTAAGCTGCCCTTTGAAGGGTGCTAAAAAAGTCTACAGAAAACAACTGAATCGGGGGTTAAAACCGTTCGTGTGCCAGCCTCCCTAGCAAAGGCTCAATAAAATTAGCTTTTGGCAACTCGCTGGAAAATCCGGCCAAGGAAAATATGGAACAAACGGTGTATCCAAAAACGCCATCGTTTGCCCAACAGAAAAAATAAGTTTTGCAGCGTGTTTGGTTTGGCTCGGGCTGCGCTGCCCTGGTGGCATCTACCTGGAGCTTAGACAAAGTATTTCTGTAGCCCAAAGTCACAGATCGGAACAGAGAACATTGTGCTTCTAAGACGTCCAGCAAACGTGAAACAAACCCACATGACTCAACCTTAATTTGCTCACGAAAACGGGGAACATTGAAAAAAAAGTCTTAATTGCTGCTTTCACATTGTACGTGTATATAATGTTGTAAAAACAACTCGTTTTGTTTAAAAAGTGTTTCTGACGAACACTGTAATTAAATCAAACACACGAGGCATGGGGGTGAAGCCATATCCCCCCTGAGAAGAAATCTGACATCATCCCCCACAATCTGTACGCCCGACGCGCTCCGGGTCCAGGAAAGTTGGCACGTATAATGGATTTCCCGTAATATCTACGCCTCCAAAATATTATAAAATAATAAGTAGGAAAAAAAAGAGAATAAATTATATATAAGTTACTAACCAGGGAGCAGCCGACCGTTCTTAACATTAGAATAATTATTACAGCATAATGAGAATCAGAGTCATCAAACCGGAGAGAAGACGAGGGGCCCCCAAATCTGAAAGAAGAATTAAAACGAAACGTCGTTACGGGGGAAATTTACCCCCCCGTCCAAAGGGTCTAACTGTTTGCAGTATATCTGCACTGAAACGTTTCCCAGCACCCAGCGGCAGAAACATTTCACCGATCCGAGGATGTCGGAGATACAAAAAAAATGTAAAAAATGAATTTTTATAACGTGGAGAAGCTGTCGGGGATTCTGCCGTCCTCCTCGCTGTTTGGTGATAGAGAGAGGGGAGCGCAGGGACTGCGGTTCGTTTGCACCGCGTGCGATCTGACAGGAGTCCATCGAAAGGTCTGTGGTGGAGGATATACCGTATTGGCTCGGATATAGGCCGCCCCCGTATATAGGCCGCACCCTAAAAGTTTGGTGCTTTTTTAAAGAAAAAGTTTTTTTTCTTTAAAAAAGCACCAAAAAAAACATGCTACCACTGTCCTCCCCCCCGAGATACGCTGCCGCTGTCCTCCCTCCCCGAGATACGCTGCCGCTGTCCTCCCTCCCCGCGATACGCTGCCGCTGCCCTCCCTCCCCGCGATCCGCTGCCCTCCCTCCCCGCGATCCGCTGCCCTCCCTCCCCGCGATCCGCTGCCCTCCCTCCCCGCGATCCGCTGCCCTCCCTCCCCGAGATCCGCTGCCCTCCCTCCCCGAGATCCGCTGCCCTCCCTCCCCGAGATCCGCTGCCGCTGTCCTCCTCTGCCCCCCCCTCCTCGACTTACCGGAGCAGACTCCCGGGTGTCTTCAGGGCCGGCGAGGGACATCTACGCAATACGCGTATGCAACTTCCGGTACCGTTACCGGAAGTTGCATTTGCGTATTGCGTAAATGTCTCCCGCCGGCCCCGCAAGACACCCGGGAGTCTGCTCCGGTAAGTCGGGGGTGGGCAGAGGTAAAACGCTTAGATAACCTCCCGTGCCGGCACCCCCCCCCCCCGTGGGAAGTGCTGGCAGGGGAGGCTGTCTGAGCGTATCGGGGAGAAGGATGCAGGTCCCCTGCACCGCTGCGGGGGATCTGTATCTTAACCCCGCTGCCTGCCCGGCGCCCGGGACTGCATGTCCCGGGCGTCGGGCGCTAGACCCCGAATATAGGCCGCACCCCCACTTTAAAAACTTAAAGTGGGGGAAAAAAGTGCGGCCTATATTCGAGCCAATACGGTATATTGAGGATATATATTGAATACATACGGCCGTGACCTCGTACTGCTGGACAACCGGGACCTACAGAGGACGGACCGGCTGCCACCTCTCAGAGGATACGCGATGTATTCGCGTGTGGATACAATGTAACTTACATTAATGCAATAAGGGGCTCCGCAAGAGTAACGGGGGATCACGACCAAGACCCCGTGTGGATCCAAATGAACCAATCCTAATTTCCCAAGACGCCGGAGTGAGCGAGTGCGCGGATAAACATATGGATATACATATATGTAACATGTACACACAATGCATTTTTTCCCCAGATTAAAAGGGATTTTTAAAAACTGAAAACATTTGTCAAAAACACAATTTGGGGAAACGCTCTTTGTTCATGTTGCGACATCTCCCCCCCCCCCATTTTGGACAATGAAGCAGAATCTTCATATTTCTAAAAAAACAACTTTTTGTTTTTCAAAGTTCCCAAAAAATATTTTTTTTAGACACCTTTGCATTTTATCCGTTTATCTTTAGAGTTGAAGTGCAATAAGGAAATAAAGGCTTCTCATCGGGTCCCATATAGAATGCGGGATTCTGTCCCAAAACACAGTTCTGTTTATCACGGACCAACGTATTATTAGTACCATAACACGCTCACACGCAAACCCGAGCCGTGAAATACATTTTTTTTTATCTCTAGTTCATGTCTTTTGCCTTCCCTTTTCATTGTAAAAAAACGATTTAATGCACCGAGCGCTGGTGTATCCGTTAAGAGATTGTCTAAGACGTAAAAGCCGCGTCCTTGCGTTAGACGACCAGGATGGACGGATTCTTCAGTACAAATTTGGCACTTGCTAAAAGGTGCGTCGAGGGCATTGATGAAGAGACGTCCGCGGTGGAAAAAGGAAAAAAAAAACAAAAACTGGGATTCGCCCTGCAATGCACAGGAAAAAAAGGAAGGGCAGCAAAGGGTTATCTATTACATATTTTTTTTCTTACCAAAAAACTCTTATTCCTCTTAAAACTGTAGCACAAAACAACAAAACACATTCACAAGCCACTTGTTGGCACTGTGTACCTGAGTGAGATTTTCTAGAACATTGTAGAACAAACAGCCATAAAGTTTGTTTTTTTTTTTGTTTAAAGTTTTTCTTTTTTTAATGAAAAACAAAAAAAAAAGTTGACGGGTAAGACTTCCGTGCTGTGAGGCGGCAGCCCAATCACTGGCAAGTATTTTACCCATAGCTTATTTCATTCTTTTGGTGGAGAATCGTTTCCTCGTCGTCGGGCCGGCCGGTGCTGACCCGAGTCTGTCCGTCGGTCGATGTCCCAACGGTTCACTTTGTTTTTTTTGTAATAAGAGTTAAAGTAACAGTCAGTGTATGAGAAGGGCCATGTGCTTCGCCGCTGGTGCGGGTGAGCCGGGACGGGCTTATCCAGTCACTTGCGAGTCGGCCGCCATCAGTTGGCTTGCTCCGCGATGTGATGCTCGCTGTCGCTGCCATAGTCTACCTCTGGGTCATCTTCCTCTTCGAAGTCGTCGTACGTTTCGCCGTTGATGTCCTCGGCCTGGATTTCCTCCTTGATGTGAGCTTCTTCCCCCTTAATGCCGTAAGTGCTCTGGATGACCGGCAAGCCGGGCTCGGGACTGCTCGATACGCTCGAGTGCTCGGACGGCAGATGCGGAGAGGACATTCCCACCATAGAAATGGCTCCCGGGTACACCACGCCGGCCGTGGAGATGGGAATCTGTGCTTGTTGCCTGTGGAGAGCAGCAAAGAAATTCTAAAACGCGGAGCAGAGATTCTGACGACGAACGCGACAATCGCTACATTCCCAATATTTAAAGTATCGGCAATTCGAAGCAAGAGAAAAATAGATGCAGGAAAGCAAGTGCAGAAATGCGATCACAGAATAAGACATTTCCATCAATGTTTGGGAATGTTTACAAAAAGAAAGTAGATCCACGGCAATTAACTTATTTTTTAATTACAGAAAGCTGCTGGGGGGTTCCTTTGCCTTTAATGTTGGACGGGGCACATAGTTACCCACAAATATTCATCTACAACGTATCTGATGATCAGAACTTTACCGGTGCTGGCAGAAAATGTATTTTTTTACAGATATATTTATGTTAAATTTTAAAATTCACTTATTTTATTGACTTGCCCTGCATGGCGGTGCCGTGTAGCTACACTTAACCAAAACAGAAAAGCGTCAGTGGGTTCCACGTACCCGACGTTGAAATACTGCCTCATTTCCTGGCGCCTGTTGCGCATGATCGCTTTGTACTCTCCGATCCGCAGCTTCTTGCCGTCCACCAGGCAGGTTCTCTTCGGCCTCGGCTTGTACTTGTAGTCGGGGTATTTCTCCAGGTGCTGCTTGCTGAGCCTCGCTTGCTCCTCGTAGTACGGCTGCTTCTCTAGGTTCGTCATCGCTTTCCAGCGGGAACCTGGCGGGAGATCGACAGATAACCTCACTGAAGACACCTCGCTGCAGAACAACGGGGCTGGGGTGCAATAAGGTGCCGGCGTGCGGAATGCATGCGCAAGACCGCCGTCAACCTCACAGGCCCTGACATATAAGAGGTCTATCCAGACCCCAGAAGACAAGGACCTGCTAAGGACTCACAGGGTTCTTTATCGAAGACCAGACAGCAAATTACTCTGCGATATGCGAACGAGACTCCTAATGTTTACCCAAAGATGATGCAACTCAATCTATTTAGCAATAAAAACGAGACGTTCCTATAAACAAAGATCCATGTTTTCCCCAGAATCCTGTTTTTCTTTCCTGTTGAATTTAGTAACTCTCGGGCGGCCCCCCGCGTCGCTCCCTCGCTCCCCCAACTGTCACTTGTTTGTGATCTGTGACGGATTTGCACGTTTTTGTTAGAATTGCAGCTACTGTTACTGTAATGAAATAAAGATGTCCGCGCTGATCGAGGGCCAAGCGGCCAGGGTATTCCTCATGTTAACAATTTCAGGGAAGCGGCTGATTAAAACCAGATCGCAGAATATTGTAAAACGCTTAGAAGCTCTTTAAAATGTCAGCGCGATCCCCCCGGAGACCACAAATGTCAGACTGACTCAAGTATCTGTTTTAAGCAGATTGCATGCGCCGGGGTATAAACGGTGACAAAAATATCACCCGGAATCACGTGTCTTCAACAAAAAACTAATGTTATTTAAGAAGAATTTTTGTTATCGCGCTCCCTACCTAATATTTTGCTGATATTGGAGTTGTGCATATCGGGGAACGCCTGCAGGATCTTCCGCCGCTCGTCTTTCGCCCACACCATGAAGGCGTTCATGGGACGTTTAATGTGCGGCTCGCTGCTTCCGCGCCCTCGGGATTCCCGATATATTCTGGATTCGGACACTCCTGCGCTGCCTGTTGGGAACAAAACACCCGAATCAGAGACAAATCCCACCTGGGTCACCAAACGGGGCGCCTGAGGCGTCGCTCCATTGGCGCTCACACCGGGAAAGGTGAAATGCGGGGTATGATGTCACTCCCGCGGAGCGCCTCTCCTCGATGACGTCACCGCTCTACACATTCATTTTATACGAGCGGAAGCTTGGTGAATATATATAATTACAGAGAAATATTTCATGTTTCGGAGGAAGTCTGCTCACCGTCCGAATCTCCGCTCAGGTTGAAGTCCATCATAGAATGGCTGAACTTGCCCTCGTCATTCTGCTTCACGCCGAGCTGTTGACTCAGACTTTCCAGCGATGCTTTTTCCTGCAGGTAAACGTAAAAAGCGTCGTGTAAGAAAACCAACAAAAAAACATTTTACTCTCTACAGAAAACGTGCTCTTTGTACCGGATTCCCCAAAATCACAGAATCTAAGCATTGATTATCTAGGATTAAAAGGGAATCTTAAGCGGGTCTGAGATACCCGGAGACGCGAGTGAAATAAAACACGCTGTAAACGTTTGGCTCGGGAATCGCCGTCCGGGTGGCGCTTTTATAAATCTCTATTCTACCAATAAAAGCAGCGAGCGGCAGAGACCGCCGGGGGAGATGAAAGAATATTCCTGACAGTCTAATGATTAATTAGCTGTCTTTTTATTGCATTGAAATCAGGAGACGTGTGTTAATACCGCGCCCCCCCCGCATCATATACTGAAGTCTCTCCCAGGATCTGCCCCCGACTCACGAATCATTTACCCCCAAAAATACAGAAGCCCCCGACGAGCCCCAAAAGCAATAACATCCACGCAACTTTATGAGCAGCGCTGCGGAATATGAGGGTGCCATACGAACCAATAAATCGCCAATCATCTCCCACTGCGCTGGGGCATTATTTCTGATGGGTTATCATTACAGGGGCAATATTATGTCTACGTTTTGAAGATGGGTTACATACCCCGCGGCGCCTGATCGCAGGTAGATCGGCCCCGGCAATATACTTTCTATCGGAAGACCATCAGAGATCTGCAGGAAAATACATCTAATAACCCCTTTATTGCTGGAGGTGTTTGAAACCCCTATTTACCCCTACGGGCAACGTATTAATGGGCTGTAGATAACGTGACATTATCTGCTCCCTCTAAGTGCTTAACCCATTCACTGCTGGAGGCGGTCAGCTCTGCATTTAGCTCAAAGTCACCAGGAAATAACACGTTTTTTTTCTTATTGAAAAGTCTCTGGCATTCAAAAGGTTAAACCAAGTTTTAAAATGGAAAAGGCTGCAATAACAAATAACGGTGTTTTTACGTCTCAGGTGCTGATATTTCTCTATGTTTCTGCTGTTAGAAAATGAAAGTGAAATCACCGCATGGCCCTGAACGCTCTGCGGCATGCGCGGGCGCTCTTTAGCCGTCATGTCTGGGGACAAACACGGCAACGGGCGAAATCACCAAAAAAACACATTTTCCTGACCATCTGTGAAAATAAGCCAAGCGGGCGTAAATATAAATATATTAAAAAAATCTAC
This sequence comes from Spea bombifrons, assembly GCF_027358695.1. Lineage (NCBI taxonomy): Eukaryota > Metazoa > Chordata > Amphibia > Anura > Pelobatidae > Spea > Spea bombifrons. The sequence goes on from NC_071090.1 coordinate 792,822, forward strand.
CAAAAATAAACGCAGCTTCCACTGAAACAGAACGGCTTCCTCCGAGAAGCTTAACCCTCTCGATGCTGGATAAGGCATTTTGCACCGCTCTGGCACTTTCTAGGTGACCACCCTCCTTATCCTAACCAGTACAATAACCAGTGGCGTTTGGAATGGGAAGTAAATGCCGTTCCGCTGAGGATTAGTTACAGCGAAAGTATTAATTGCCCAGGAGGTCGGGGCGATTGACTCCGCAGATGGTCGCGCGCTTAATGAACACGGAGGCAGAGTTACTAAATCTGGGGTAAAGTCATGTGTTGGGGCAGCAGCCGATGGGTATTAAGAGGGGATTAACCCTCTGCGGCACCGAGCGAAGCCCCCAATTACTTCGCTGCTTTCCCGTATAAGATGGATTTCCATGAAATGCTTTCATCGGCCCCCCGATCCGGCCAGCTTTCCAGGGACAGAGACGTCGGGGTGACGGCTGATTTGGCCGGTTGTCGCTTGACAATTCCCAGCATGCGCAAACGACGAGAGGGAGCGCAGCGCCGGCTGACTTTCCTTTGGAGGATTAACAAAACGAAAGCTACAGATGCTCGGTGAATGCGAGCGGCCGCTGTATCCGCAGCTCAATTCAATGCACTTAACAAACGACGCCAACTTAACTGGCGAGGACGGGCTGCAGTCACTTCGCATCAGCGTCCGGCTGAGTGTTAAAGCCGTTCCTGCGCGAGAGCGAAGAGAGAGGGATTTCTGCTCCCAGCTAACTTTCAAGAATGCTTAAATATTTGAATATAAATCCCTTTGTGTCCCGATCACTTCTCTGCTAATCTGACACGTTTCTCCCCAACACTCATCGCACTTAAAAGGATAGAGCCAGCATGCGCCGTCCCCCGCTACGAGGACTTTTAACTGAGCTTGTAAGCATGCGGGGGGGGGCAGCGATCCAGCGCCGGATTACAGACTTTAACGGTGTATTCGGGGGTCTCTTACACGAGGGGGCACAGATATACCTGGCAGCCTCCGGTAAATTCTGTGTTTTAGTTTGTTTGTCATTATAATAAATTAACCCCTGTCTGCAGAGACACAAAATTCTAATGACCCGAAACGGCCCGGGGATCGGCTCAGTTCATGTTCCTAGAGATGTGAATATCCCCAAATCCCGCTCCAGGTAACCGGGGGATCCCTCTATCCTCAATCCAACCGATTCCAAAGAATTCACAGCAGAAGACCTCTTAAGGGATTCACGGAGAAGGCGAAGCGCATGTAAATATGAACTCATTGAGTGCCAGACGGATGTGCCCTGGGGACCCCCTGCCTCGGCACAGGTGGGATCTGGGAGGAAGAGTTAAAGCTATTGGTGTCACCTTTTCAGATCTGCAGTTATTCAGACCGAGGCTGCCGACCACCTTCCCGTCCAGGACCTGCTGCTCCCGCCGGAGCTGCTCCTTCATCTGCCGCGCTTCCTGGATCGCCTTGGTTACCGCCTCGTGGTCATTCAGGTAACTCGGCGACGTTATAGAGGACAAAATGTCTGGGGGGGAATAAACAGAAATTTGGTAAATTAAAAAAACAATCTATTTGGACTGATTACGATTTGAGTCGTTACAGCGGGGAGACTGGATGGGGCCGAATGGGGCCGATCTGCCAGCAGGATCTATGTAACAAACGCAACGGGTAACATCTCCTCTACCCGAAAACATCGACCCAGAAGCAAACTGATCTATTACACTAAAACGTGCGCGCGAGGCGACCTTACAGCTTCCCGTCACAAATAAAAAGATCTTTCAATGAGTGATCTTCCACCGCGCTGGACGGCGGGCTTTATTTATACCTCCAGGAGAAACGTTTAGGGCTTTAGAGGAAGAAGATGGAGAAAGAAAATAAACAGCCTTAAGATAGCGAATCCTTAAGCAAACGTCCCGGGATTCCTGCGCCGCCGCGTGACAGATGGGGGAATGCGGGACCCGCTGCACACGCTAATCACACGTTCAGCGACCGGCTTGCCCCAACACGCTCCGTGGATTCCTGCAAACCTTACACCCTAATCCATTTTTAGAACAAAAAACATCTGGCTCGTGAGTCTCTAATCTGCCAAAACACGCCATTAACTCCTATGATTTGCTGAAAAACACCAAGATTACAGAAAGGGAATATAAAATGGCTAACCGCCGCGCAGAGGATGCCGGGGCCGTCTCCTTGTCTATTTATTTTTTACCCTAAACAGCCTTTTCTAATCACGTCGGACTTCGGCGAAGAGCCGGACGCGGATCCGACGGCTGCCAGAAAACACGGAACGTTTTCCTGATGCTCCCAGCCCTGCGGCACGGAAGCCGGTGACAGATTAGTCCAGCTAAGCCCAGCCAGAAGGGGTATTTTACTATCTGACGGCGGCGCTCGCACAATTCGGGCAGAAATGAATGGAATCTTTAATAAAGTAAATTAATCAGCCGGACTGAGGCTGCCCAATATTAAAGATCGTCAAACTCCATGAACGATTATTGGGCAGAAAGTTTGATTATTGTTATTCTTATGAACAGAATAGGAAGGGTTAACTTTATTCTCCAAAAGTTCCCCCTTGAGAATCACTTTCTTGGACACCCTTTCATTGCCGCTGGGGCTTAATGAGTTCCTTATTGCTAAACCGTAAAATGAACCAATTTGTATCGGCTACAGAATGTCCCCGAGAACCGGACGGAATGGGAGTTTAGTGCTGCTTGTGTTACACGTTAAATTTTACTTTACGATGAGGAGTCACGCGATCGAGCGATATCGTATGTTTAGATTCCTCCGTGTTTCTGCGGGAGAATCTCCGTGCCGAGCCAGCTTGAGAGAATTAACACCTCTCTGCGATGTCGTTCAGAAAAAGTTAAGCCTCCTAATTGTTTAAGTGAGGCTCGAAATCGTTGTAATTTTCATGAAACATAATTAGCAGAGACCACAAAAAAATGTGATGTTCAGCAGCTCGTATTCTGAAAACGAGCAAAAGCGCAGAAAAGCTGCACGTTCAGGGCGGTAATGGGGGCTTCACGGATTAGAGGGGGCTACAAACACTTCTGCCCTTCTCTCCCAGGGATAAAGGTTGGCGTTTAATGTCCGACGCGCCTTACCTATTGAATTGACTCTGACGGAGGAGCTGGCCAGGGACGAGGGGATCGATGGCTTGTGATTGTGTGAGTTGCCCCCGCCGCTTATCCTCGAAGTTGGGGTGTGCGGTGGGGTGGGCGACGCGGGGGATCTGCTCTCCGATGTTTTGGGTCTGGCTGAAAGGTTCAAGGGTTGCGCCCCGTCGTCCTACAAGGGAAGAGATATCGAATGCGTTAGCGAGCGGTCAAATATTTATCAACCAATGTCAAACTACCCCCCCGTCAGCAAAACCATACAATAATCCCACATGGGTGGGCAATAACGCATTTTACAGCCCCCCATTCAAAGCTCACTACTGCTAATCAGAGCTGTGTGATTCCATTCAACGACACAACGGCCAGGACAGAGGCTCGATGCGCAGGATTTAACACTAAACATTTATACATTATTTCACTATATGAGAAATCCCCCCCCCAAAGGGTTAATATCCGCATTAACTGGGGCCAATACAAATGTTTACGCCATTAAAATAATAAATGTAATGGATGCCGGTAGCTGGCGGACAACGGCTGTCCCTCCGCGGACCCTTAAAACGGGTTCGGTTTCTTTACAGGAGGCTCAGCCGTGTGTCTCCCGTGTAGCGGACCCCCCAGTTACGGCACACGGTAAGGACAGGCTTGCGATGCTAATCCCTCGGTCACGCTGGGATATGTGTTTGCCGGAGGGGAGGCTGAGAACGTCTTGCCCTGACTCAAGGATGAACGGACAAGGTTTGCAGCCCCCGGTTACTTGTTACTAATGAAAATGCAAAGTGAGAGGCCGTCAGAAGCACTCGCGCTCCAACACTCGTACCGGGAGTCCGAGAGCGGCACAGACAGATCGTTCTCCGCGCGCCGAGGTCTGATCACTTGAAGGGCAAGAAGCGTAATTTCTATTAACGTGAAATAATGTCAGGCCGGGTAACAGCGTTTATTAGCGTCTCCTCTCCGTATCGGGATGACGGAGGTCAGTCGGACGTAATTTTAAATCGCAGCCTTTTTTACAAAATCACACGACGTGGGGATCAGACGGCAGCGAAGGAACCAAAAGGTCAGAGAAAAATGTACGTTTCTTTTCAAAACATTAACCCAAAAATCTTTACCAGACAGAGCCGTGTACTGCGTGTGGAACGGGAACGTCCGGCCTCGGCAGAGCGGTGCCGGCAGACGCGGCGGTTATATACCGGGATCGACACCGATGAGAAATATGAAACGCCGTTAATGACTCGAGGAAATCGATGCGTTAATTACACAAAATAACTAATAGGCGTCAAAGTCATTTATCAACCCAGATCTGTCTCCGGAAAGTGAGGGAAACGAAGAATCAAACTATTTAAATCAGATTCTCCCAGAACATTTTCATTAATGACGCCGCGCATGTTAAACGCGGGTTTATTGAACATAAAACTTATCCCAATGCTGCAGAAACCGGAGAAATCCGAGCTGTAACTTTAGTCACTTTGGTAATTTCTGTCTACATCGTAATAATTTAGTTCCAATGACGCAATAAAGACGTGGGACGTGCTACAGAAATGTATATATAACAAACCCCCCCCCCAGAAAATCCACCGGCAATACGGGTGTAAATGTAAAGAAAACATGAGAGGGTCTCGTGAAGCTGCAATGATGGAACATCGAGTCACCGCGGGAAAGGGGGCTACTCAGCTGCTTGATGGATCACATATCCGTAATTCAGTTTCACTTTACTGAGAGTGGTAGATAAGTGGAGCAGCCTCCCAGCAGAAGTGGTAGAGGGTAATACAGCGAGGGTATTAAACATGCATGGGATAGACATACGGCTCCTGAATCTAAGACGAGACCAACGGCTGATTAAGGTTTGACTCTTTACGAGATAACGCAGCAGGCTCTGTCTCCGTTTCCTAATAACTTGGTGATTCCCGCGAGTGAATCTACCGCTGTAACTGTGGCTCAAATTAACGTTAATAAGGTAACCGTCAGCTAAAGGAGACAGCTGGCCTACATCGCGAAGGCCGAACAGACCCCAAAAACATTTTAAGGAGGCAGTTTCTCCGCAGCACAAGAGAGACGCGGCCGCCGGCGACTCTTCCAGCCTGTTCTAAAATCACGAAGCCTCGGAGCGGCGGGACGCGGAGACCCCGAGACGGACAGCGGGGGACATTCTGTCCGGCAGAAGCTTGACCAAAGGCAACAGACACAGCGAAAGCGCATCTCAATCGGCCCCTGCTGCGCGGAAGGTGACCCGTGGGCCGATTTACTCTGATTTATGTCAACATCTCTCCGAGACTCTCAGGACGACATCAGCAGAGACACCGCGACGGCGGTCGGAGACTTGACGAGAGCGTCCGAGAGCGGTTTTATGTCTCGATATCCGTCATGTCTTTGGCAGAATGACAGGCGAAGGAAATGTCTATTTTATTTCTTACGATTGAGACCGCTGACAGTCTGTGTCTCTGAACGCGTAACCGTTACAAGCTCAGCGGAGAGCCTGGGATTAACGGTGACAGCGAAGGGTTAACAGAGTAATCCATGGATTTGCATATTAATAATAAGCCGTTTTCTCGCGTATCGCTCGCTACAGAACGGGTCAGATGGAGGTAACATGCGCGGCGTCACACGAGTAACGCGGGAGTTTGGGCTTCATATAAACAGCAGAGATGCCCCAACGATCGGGTTTTAAACCCGAAAGGTAGTAGGGGTAGATTGCCTCGGGGGTAACGCCGCGGATGCAGGGGTATCAGGAATACGTGTATATTTACACTGATTGGACCTCTCAGCCGTCAGGTGCCGGGGGCCTAATGATTTTGGGCAGTGAATAAAAACCTTTTTTGGATAATTTTTTTACTATAAAAGCATATTTTTAAATATGAAAAACACAAAATCTCCAGTTTCTGCTATAAAAACATTTCTTATAAACTTTAAAAAAAACCGGTGGCTTGCAAAGTGTATGATTCCTGAAAAAAGGCACGACGTGTGACGGAAGCAGTGACTGGGGGTCCTGGGCACGCAGCACCGCATCACAGGGGCGACACTTTGCGCATGGACCTTTGCTCGGAGCGAGCTCCGCCGCGCAGGGTGTCGTGTCTGTCATCCGTCATCGGCTTTAGGAGACAATCTCGTTCTCCTGTTTCAGATGAACTCCGCCGGATCCGTCAGCGGGAGGCCGAGCGAAATCAATGTCTCGGATTTCCAGGCTGAGTTTGGAGGTCAGAGCCGCTCTGTCATTTCCCGGCATTATCTTCCCTATCTCTGCGCCTCGCTCGGAGCCTCCTGCGGCACGCGGCAGATTGGACACAGCAGGTCTCAGACGGCTCGCGCTCTACTCGGCTTTACTGCCTTTTTAGAGTTTGGCGCCGCGGCCCCTTCCTCTCCTCCTGCAATTTGCAAATGCGAGTTCTCTCCTCCAAGGGCAAGAAATGAGGCAAAATACCCTGCATTTACCATTAACCCTTTCCATTAGCATGCCTGTCTGGCCCCCACGTTGTCGGCCGCACTAACATCGCTCCCTCCTCATAGGATTTTTAGAATATATTTATAGAAATTATTATTTTTAATGCCGCCAAAACATTCGTCAGTAAAAGAAACGTCCCCGTCGTTTGTAACGGTTGGAAATGGCATCATCTATAAACGGTTACCTTGGCTTTGGGCGGCGGGCTGCTGGCGCTCTTCTCCGTGTGCATGCCGGTCGGGGACATGGAGGAGCTGAGATTACTCTGCGGCACGCCTGCTAACTTGTTTCCCGGAGAGACCTGCATGGCGGCCAACTGCGCGGCGTACAACTGCTGCAAGAGAAGAGGAGAAACGTGCGTGAGTGAGCGGCGCGGCTTCCGCTCCGATGGGGAGAGCTGCTGGAACGTTTCAAGACGGGGGCCGCCACCTTAACTTCTGTGAATTGTTTCTCGGGGGAGGAATGACAGACGGCGCGCGTGCCGGGGATGGTCTGCCGAGGACATGCAGCCCATAACAATGGCCGACGCTTCGCGAAAACCCCCTTCTCAGAGCGCAGTCCGGCATCTGAGCCACTCAATAAAAAATTCTGAAAAGGGAGCCGCAGCTTGCAGAAAATTAATTAAAAACGCGGCTATACGAAGTTATCTAAACGTAAGGAACGGAGGATTAGCCGGGACAATAGCGGATTTAGCGTTTATTCCATGGAGGTGCGCGGCGAGCGGTCCCACAAGGAACAGGTGCTTGGCGCTCGGTGACCCGCGGCCTGGAATGTGTCAATCAGAACCGGAAAATTACCATTTCCAGATAATGTACCAATATAAGAAATTCCGCCAGAGATCTGAGCAAAGGGGCGGAAAGAAGATTTCGGGGCCCTGAACATTTAAGCGTCCATCTGTTACCGGAACACACGTCATCAATGTAATATCTTCTAGTGACGTATCAGACTTCCGAAGGCCAGTCCAGCACCCAGCGGGGCTCCGTAGACCAATAGCCGAGCGAACAATTTATATTTGCTGATATGGTTTTGTCACCCGTGTGTAAGTGGCAAAATATTTTGCAGAATTATATTAGATTTAACTAATATTAAAAATATACTAAATATTTAAGTGTGGTCTAAATAACCCCTTCAAATGCCCCAATGCGCTCTCTGCCCCTTGGTACTAAGAGGGTTAATGAAACGGGTCCAATACTTGTCTGGAAAGGACTGAAAAGTGACTCTGAAATTGATTTGAATTTCCCGTTTAACACGAGCATGAAACGCGTCCCGGACAGACCCCCAAAAGAAGGTCACGGCGTTCCTGTCTCGGTGCCAGAACACGGAACGTATTTCATGTCACTGACCTGGATATCGGCACCAAGACAGTGACAGACACTCACTCCGCAGGAGACCATGCGCGGCAGCACAGAGCGCTGGCATGTAACGGCCCTTCCCGGACACACATGATAAAACAATGTGACACTTCTGCCTTGCGGGGAAGCCGAGAGAGACTGCAGCGAAAAGAGACACTCAGGGAAGGAGGGAACATCTGGGTCGAGCCAGAGAACTCAAATCTTCCCTGAAAGCTAAACCGTAAACGTGCTGATTCTTAGGGTGGTTCCAAGGCTTTTTGTGTTTTCTCCGCGTCCGATCACTTTGAGGATCTGATGCGATGCGACAGCCGGAGAGCGCGGCGTCTTCCGAGCGACGGGAAAGACGTTATTTTATTTCCTTTTAATTTAAAATATTATTTCACAAATACAGCAGCAAAAATGTCACAAAACAAAGGAAAACGGCAAAAGCGATGATCGGACCCCGTGTTTCCGATTACTGTTCAATTAAGAGGTTTTGTTGGGGTATGACATCACGTGACATCACACTGGCTTGGTGGTCGTAATGTTTCAGAATCCACGACGTCGCAGTAAGTGGGGTTTGCGGGTCTCTCTGGAAGCGCGTCTCGGATGCGCCCGGTTGCCGCTCGGCAGCGGATTTACACGTCCCCGGCGACCATCCGACGCTTTGACTCTTTCCGCGGAGAAGCCGGCGGATGCTTTATATCTTTATCACCCCCCCCTCCACTCGCCCCCTCCACGCGCTTGTCACTAATCTCTCACAATATGTTCCAACATCTGCCTTTCCGTGTGATGAACGACCCGTCCGACTGACCCTCTTTACTCGGCTCCGGAATAGCTGATCATTAGCGCGGGAGAAGACGCCGCGCTCGGCCCGTCCTCGGGTCATCAATCACTAACTACGTGGAAGTGCCGGAATCTTCCTCCTCGCTTATGTCTTAATCATCTCTAAACGTACGCGGCGAACAGACCTCCAATTACCTGCGACGCGGCGCCTCCAGATTAATGAAAAGGGGAGATGCGTGCAATTACTGAGCGCGTTAAAGCCGCCGGTCGTCACGGCGCCCACGCACCGAATGTTTATAGTTACCATTATCCGCGGGTATACCTGTGTGTGCACACAACGCTACGCGCACGCGGGAGATGCACGCGGGACGCGCACACGGGAGATACACGCGGGAGGCGCACGCGGGAGATACACGCGGGACACGCACACGGGAGGCGCACGCGGCTCTGTCTCTTTGTCTGTCCGTGAGCTTTAAATAAGCATTAAATGCAGAACATAATAAACGGCAGCAACGCGCTCGCTAATCAACAGTTTCTGGCGCGTTTTCCTCATTAATATTTGAAAGCTGGCAGAGATTTTCCGAAGCCGTCCAGCTATTCAGAAGACGCGACGTCGTTCCAAATCCGCTTCTCAGATACGCAGGTCCTTGGGGGGAGTTTCAAAGAGCGTAACGGCCACTGTTGGGGAGGTCGGGGGTCGCGCAGGTTTTCGGGGGCTAGGCCCGAGCGGAGGCAGAAACCACCGTCTATGTATTTTCTGCGCTGCTCGCCGCTTTAGTCCTGCGATGCCTGTTATTTAGGACACTCGGTAGTTATGATTAGAGAGTGAAACGCGGGATCTGCACCCCGGACGGAGCCGCCTGATTGTAACCCCCGCGTCACGCTTGTTGGGGGGCCGCGGTGTTGTCCCGGCCGGTGGTCGGAGAGGAAAGGGCCCGCGGCGCTCGGTGTACAAGGAGCTCGATCATCACGGAGACAATGGAAATATGCGATCGGGGGAGGGGAGAGAGCGCTCGGGGCTTTTGCTGCTTCTTTTGTCCAAATGTCAGGGAGCCCCGGGGGCCGCGCCGGGTAACGACAGTCATGTCAGTGGCTCTGAACGCCCCCCGGACAGCTCTTGTTGGGCATCCACTCAAACCCATATGGGCTCGGCGACGTCGGGGAAGGGGGTGCGCGGCTTGGGGCCGCTCCGGCTGCGCTCTCCGGCAGAATGGATTTTATCTAATTGAATTGTTTTTGCCTCTATTAATATGTTTGCAGCTGGGCTCATTAATCAAACGCGTGGCTCGCAGGCCCGGGGCAGGATCGTGCGCATGGCAGGCTGTTAACCTGTACAAATGCCATCAGATGGGGCAGGTACAGAGGGGGCATCGGGGTATTTCCTAAGAGGGCACTTTTAACCCTTCTGTCCCGAGGACATCTTTGGGGAAATTATTAGGAAACAAAATGCACATTTTGCCCTTAGCCCGCACTTTTCCCATAACAAGTAGAAGCGGGGTGTTCTGCCGGCGGGTGATGGGGTAACCGGGTGGCATTGGATGGGGGGCTCCCGGCAGTGCAGGTTGGAAAGCGGCTCCTTTACCTGCGGAGCGATAGTCACGAGACGCCCCCCCCCCCCCCCCGGGACGGATACCCCGGAGATTTGTATGAAATCTCATTGTGATTGTTTCGGAGGGATCTGAAAAGCTCTCGCAGCTGCTAATCGGCTCCCGGCCCTCGGACCCTCGCTGGATTTGTATTAACGCCAATTAATCAGAGCTATTGTTGTTACTCGATTAACAAACTATCGGCCAGGAAACGGGGAACAAAAGCTTCGCCAATTCAATATCGCGGCTCAATAAACATCATTCGAGGGGGAAGAGTGACCCCCAAAACCGGGGTCTTTAAAAAGACCCCGCGCATGTTCAGGGGTTTTGTTGAGGGGATACTTGCTCGAAATATCTGAGGATTAGGACTCGTTATAACAATATTAAATGACTATAGCAACCGCGGAGGTAGTGGGCGCAGGGTGGGTAGTACCGGGGCCTGGGCATGTTCTGATATATACATGTGGGGGCTGATAATGGATCTTGGCGCGTGATATCACAGAGCTGGGGGGTCACGTTACCCTCCCCGTCCATTTAAGCTTCATGACTTAAAGGGTGTTCACCATGCGCAGGGCTAGGTGGTGGTTTCGGGGGCCGGTGGGCCGGATCTCGTGCGGTGAACGGGTTGTTTGGTGTCGCCGCGATAACCGCGTGTCGCGTTCTGCTCCGGATATTGCGGCCGGTGAATGATTGCAGCGCATTGTTAGCAAATCTTAGGTTGCTGATAAGCTCAATATTTATCAGGTTAACCCTCCAGCTGCCGCGCGCCTTCACCGCGTTTAACCTTTTCATTACAAAGTAGCCGAGCAACGCTTTGTACGATAATCTCTCATCTCTGGGACTGTAATTAATGTAACTCGTTATCGGAGGTTCCGTCTCTTCTACGGAGCGTTGGTGCTTTATGAACAAATCAATAACTGGTAGGTGCATGCGCGGGGGGATCCACCTCATTCAGAGATGCCAAGATCCCGGTGAAAGGTGCCGGTGAACCCGGAGAACGCGCCTAACGGGCGCTGGGGACACATCCGTCACTTGAAGGGGCTCTCTAGCCGCAGCGGCTGCGTTCTCCCCCCGCCGCTCCCCCCTCCTCGTAGTCTTCGCATTGTTTGAGACGTACCTGTAGCTGCAGCGGTCCTAAGCCGGGGGTTGCTGCGGCAGCTGCTGCCATGGTAGTTGGAATCAGCTGAACGGGGTATGGGTCACCTAAGTAAGAGAATAACAGAGGCGTTAGCACCTTTTATCTGCTCTCCACCTGCAAATTAAACTCCGCATTCACTCTCCCCAAAGCCGCCTTTTGTGTGCCGCGCGGAGCCCTAATGAAAAGCTCCATTGTCCAAACTCTTTTCAGCGCACCGGCTGGGAGAGGAATGTCTGAAAAGAACGAAGCAATTAAGGCGGAAACCTCATCCCTTGGATTTTCACGATGTACTTAGGGAAATAGAAAGAAAAAAAGAGAGAGTAGAGACCGATCGCAGCCGACCGAAGTAATCAAAGGCTTTGTAGCGCTGCGGAATACGTCAGCGCTTAATAAATAAAGACTAATAATACAAATAGTAATAATGTTACTAATAATGTTACATGAACTTTAATTTAAAGCATCCCGCTCGCCATCTCCTCCTCCTGTATTTATAGTCAGCTATTCTGGTGCAAATTGCTACATATGAAGCAATCAGCAGGGACATCGGTTTGGTTTCCATGGTAACTGCTCCATATTTAGAACTCTGACTCAGAACGGCTTCAGCTTTACGGTGATAAAATCGGGGATAGAGTCGGTTACATGCGCGGAGTCTCTGTCTCTGTCTTATGGGGGCGCTGTTTGTAAATACCGCGCCGCAACAGTCAGCGAGAACCTGCGGCTTCACTTGGGGACAAATACACAGCAATTTAACAGATATACAGATATTTACCGAATATAAAAAGAATTTGGACCCGAATAATTCCAGATTTTACATGTACTGCAAGGAAGTTTTACTTTACTGAGAGGGTGGTAGATAAGTGGAACAGCCTCCCAGCAGACGTGGTAGAGGGTAATACAGTGAGGGTATTAAACATGCATGGGAGAGACATACGGCTCCTGAATCTAAGAAGAGACCAACGACTGATTAAGGTTTGACGGGGGCCGGATGGGGCCGATCTGCCGGTGGGTTTTGAATTCCTGGAAAAACCAACCACAGTAAGAACATGAAATAATTTCCCTGAAGCCGCCGGGTTCTCCGCTGTAACGTTTATGACATCAGAGACGCAATCAGATACAGTAACCGTCCAGCAGAATGACAGAATGTATAAAGTCTTTGCGCTCACTTAATGGGGGTCACCAGCCCATCAGCATCCGGACCACCGATCTGCACAAAACTAATAAACTGAACCCACAAACTGCCCCCGGGACAACGATTCCTGCAGCCCGGGACCCAAAGAGCCGTGCCTAATATCTGGGGCAGAGGGGGGCGCATGCACGCTCGGAGAAACGCGGAAACGAGCCTTAATAACGGAACTAATGTGACCAACGAGTGCAGACAGGACACGGCATAACGATGTATCCGGGGGGCCGGAGGGGGCCGGGGGTATATCCACAAAACACCAAAACCTCCGATACGCCTGCGGCAGGACTGTCAACGAGGTCAGTCAGGGGGATACGCGGTACCGAGGAGCAAGCGGACGCTCATGGATCCCACCATATATGGGGTCCTGCGACAAATGACCGCCGGAAATGTGATGCCCCCAATAGCCGAAATAACATTAAGTGACATGAGATTCTCCTTTGGGTCAAGATCTCTTTAGGGCCACAGATTCACAACGGGGGGGGGGGGGGGGTGAGAAGTTTCTCTGTGCTTTCTGATCATTTCATGATTAACCCAATAAATATAGCAGCCTCGGTATCAGAATTCCGAATGCCAGCTCCCGGAGGTGACGCAGCCCGGTGTCGTCTAATTCCTAGAAATCCTCCCGGATATTTCTTTCATTTCTGCAGATTGCGCAACTGAAAAATACTTTGGATGCTTCTCGGGGCGAGATTTGTTTTCAGGGTCGTCTTTAGCAAACATTTTGTTCCCCGGGGCGGCCCTTAAAAGGAAGCGAGACGGCCCCGGGGGCTCTATTCACAGAGAAATCACAAAAAGACACGTTTCAAAACTCTAAATGACTGTAAAGGAGCCGAGATTCCCTGATCTGCCCGTTTCTCGCGGGGCGGAAGGATCGCTGCCGGTCAGCACAATGATCGGGACTTTTTTATGTCGTTTCTCGTGGCCACCGATGCGGGCAGCGGCCACGTTTCCGATTCATTTACAGACCGAGCTCCGCGCTCACGAGCCGCCGGCCACCACACCTACGACTCAATGCCGGGGGGGGGGGTATTTACAGCTCAAATACCCCACTGTGACACTGAAGGAGAAACACCAAATCTCTTCATTATTATTAGCGAGGGTCTCGGCCAACGTAACGCGGCCACGACCTCAGCCTCGCCAAGAATATCTCCTGATGGAATCCCTGAATCTCAGGGGCCGTTTCGCTTCTGGGGTTAATAACCAGTCGCCGGGGGGGCCACAAACGCTGCCGGTGCAACCACAACGGCTCTAAAAGGGTTAACCGGGAAACTGCTCTAAAAGCGGAATCATTAAATATACCTAAAAATGGATAAAACGCGCTCGGGAGCCAAAACTCCGCGCTCGGGAGCCAAAACTCGCCCCGTTCTGGCAAAACATCCCTTCTGTGTCAACTTTCAGGGAGTTTTTGGGAAGCCGCGGCAGCTTTCAGCGCGAAGCCGTTTCCCAAACATTTCTCTTTGTCTTCCAGAAGTCGCAGACAGAGAGCTCAGCGGGCTCTGCCACAAAAAACAGATTTTTCTGGTGACAGCGTTAAGCCTTGCGGGACCTTTTCGCTCTCGCTGTCATCCCAGTTTGTGTTTGTGTGCCGCCGGCTGCCGGTGCCGCCGCGGGGAGAGCGCAGAAACCCCCTGTCTGTTGTGTCTGCCGTCCGCCGAACCTCGCAAACAACGTACGCTGTTTTCTGGATGCGAAAGAACGTTTTGACTCGGAGCCAGGACTGCTCTTAGATGGACTTCTGCTCGTGGATTTTTTTATTTCTTCATTCTGCGCATCTACAGGGATTTCACAGACTGCGGCCCCAGAAACCCAAACCCGCCAGCAGATCGGCCCCCGCCGGCCCCCGTTTCTCCTGCTGTAAGGAGTCATACCTTAATCAGTCGTTGGTCTCGTCTTAGATTCAGGAGCCGTATGTCTATCCCATGCATGTTTAAATCACCTCACTGTATTGCCCTCTACCACCTCTGCTGGGAGGATGTTCTACCTATCCACTACCCTCTGTGTAAGGTCTGTGTGATAAACACTTTCACTTACTGCATCCAGCCTTGTAGCTGAAGCCCGGAGGGATGAGGAATCCTTGCTGAGCGGCCGCAGCGGCTGCGAACGTCCTCTGGTCCGGGGGAAACACTGGAATCATCAAAGGGGGGAGCTGACCCTGAACCTGAAAAACACAAACGATGCAAATAAATAAATCGGGACGACAAAAAAAACGACATCAGTATCTCTTATGTATTTACTAACCCCAATATTTAAATTGTACAGCGCTGTGGATTATGTTAGCGCTTAATAAATAAAGGATAATCATAAAAGTAATAACAATAATAGTAATAATAATCTAATAATAAAGTAGTAATATTAATAATGTAATAGCAATAATAAAATAGTAGAAATAATAGTAATAATAATAGTGGTAATAATCTAATAATAAAGTATTAATATAGTAATAATAATAGTAATAGTAGTAATTATATAATAGTAATATAATAATAATAAAGTAGTAATATAGTAATAGTAATAATATAATAATAATAATAGTAGTAATAATAATATTAAAGTAATAGTAATATAATAATAATAAAGTAGTAATATAGTAATAATAACAGTAATAGTAGTAATAATTATATAATAGTAATATAATAATAATAATAATAAAGTAGTAATAGTAGTAATAATAATAATAATATTAAAGTAATAGTAATATAATAATAATAATAATGTAGTAATATAGTAATAACAGTAATAGTAGTAATAATAATAATAGTAATATTAAAGTAATAATAATAATAATAATGTAGTAATATAGTACTAGTAATAATAGTTATACAAGAGTAATAATAAGGTTGCTCGCCAAGCGTGTAACAGTTTGGGAGGAGCGCGCAGACGACGGACCGTGCGGTACTTCCTGTGCGGCTCGACTCCCATTGGTCAGACTGACACACTTGCTGGTAAAACTCCCCGTAATCAGCGCGACGGAGGCGGGGGGGCGCGCAGGCGCCGGGGTAAAAACGGTCCCTTAATAAAGTTTCGTTAAGTTGCCCGACGAGCCGGGGCGCCGAACGTCTTTCGAGCCGCGATTTAAAACTCCAAAGTATGAATATTCTCTTCGAACGCGAAATGAACAGCTGGGTGATGCGGCTGCGGCGTCTCCGGCAGAGAGCCACGAAACTTTTTTAATGGTTTCCAAGGATAAAAGTGACTTTGCCAAGAGAAGAGGCTCAAAAACACTAATAGAAAGACAGATGGTTCCACTGAGAGAATCGCTGCCAAGAAAGGCAGAAAAAAAGAAATAAATAAAAATAAAATTGTTGTTATTGAAGCCGAGTGTAAAGTCCTGTGATGGCTGCCAGCGCGGCTCGCGGTCGCTCCGTGGACGCGGTCACCTTCCCCATCTGATGGCGGCGTCACCAAACACGGACTCCGTGCCAGAGACGGGGGCCGCGGGAATTCACACCGGGGAAAATAATAATAATAATACCAGTAATAATGATAAAAATAATAGTAATAATTACTAGTGATAATAGTAATAATGACAACGCGTTTCCGGGAGAATCCGGTTAAATAATAGGTTTATCTCCGATAGACGCCGGCGGGCGGTTAAACATTTTATTCCCCAACGCCAAATATCCTACAAATCCTCAGCGGGACCCGGCCCCGGAGCGTTCCACACCAGGAAGCCGTCGGCACCGGAGCGTTCCACACGAGGAAGCCGTCGGCACCGGAGCGTTCCACACGAGGAAGCCGTCGGGACCCGGGACCTCGCACACGAGGAAGCCATCGGCACCGGAGCGTTCGCACACGAGGAAGCCGTCGGCACCGGAGCATTCCACACGAGGAAGCCGTCGGCCCCGGAGCGTTCGCACACGAGGAAGCCATCGGCACCGGAGCGTTCGCACACGAGGAAGCCGTCGGCACCGGAGCGTTCGCACACGAGGAAGCCGTCGGCACCGGAGCATTCCACACGAGGAAGCCGTCGGCACCGGAGCGTTCCACACGAGGAAGCCATCGGCACCGGAGCGTTCCACGCGAGGAAGCCGTCGGCCCCGGAGCGTTCCCACACGAGGAATAGAGCGCCGGGGGATAAAACATTCTGAAACAGGAGGCCCCCCATGTCAACAACAGAACCCGCGGCAGATCGGCCCCCGCCGGCCCCCATCGGGTTGCCCGTTTCAATCAGTCTTTGGACTTAAACACTGTTGTACAGCGCCGTGGAATATGATGGTGCTATAAAAATCCATAAAGAAGTAAGTTAAAGAGCGCATGTTACGGGGTTCCCTCTGCTCGGATTTCGTGTCCTCAGCGGCTGCCTTCAGGTTTTGGCCCCGAGGAGACGCGATGTATTTTTAGAAATATTTATTGTGAAAAGAACAACGTCACCCGACTCTGAACATCAGAAGTCCCGGAGCGGGTCGGCTCCTGGAGAACCCCGGGAGATGACACTTCACTGCGGTCCAAAATACACAACGCGGTTGGAACCATCTCCTGGTGTTTTCTTGGTTTCCAAGGAAACGGTTTTTGGTTTTGTGCCGGGCTCAGCTTTTGGAAAACCAGAAGAAATTCCTACATTCCAGTTTCACAAACAGGGAACATTCGCTTGCTGGTCTCATAACACCCGATTTATTCCCCCCCGAGGGCGAAGAACACGCAGCAGGAAGCCATCGCTGAACCCCCTCTTCTGGGGTGACCCAGTCAGCGAGTCCCGCTTTATGTCTGGATTCCCTAAAGCAACCGGCGCATGTTGAGACTGCAGTTACGGATAAAGGATCGAAATGAAATTGAGAATATATAATATTACATAGATAAGTGGAGCAGCCTCCCAGCAGAAGTGGTAGAGGGTAATACAGTGAGGGGATTAAACATGCATGGGATAGACATACGGCTCCTGAATCTAAGACGAGACCAGCGACTGATTAAGGTTTGAGTCTTTACAGCAGGAGAAATGGGTGACTAGACGGGGGCCGCCGGGGGCCGATCTGCCGGGGGGTTCTGGGTTTCTGCAGCCAAATGAAGTTTTGAAGAAGTCAGATCCCAAACCCGACAGACGTGAAGCTCTTTTAGCGCATTTCTCGGGATTGTCTGTTTCATGATAATTCCCACAAAATATTATCTGACTTTTTCTGTCTTTCTGCCAAAAAACGTCAGAATTTGAACCTCGGGAAGAATCGGCGAAGCTTCTCTAAGATTTTAAGTGAAAATTTAGTCTAATTCCCGAACGACATCCTAAAGAGAGAAACGCAAGCCCGGCCGTAAAGTTGGGATTTTACGGATTCCGCTTCCTAGACGCCCCTTAAGAGAAAATCCGAATGAGAATTTGATTGAAATCCCCCCTTTTTGTATCTTTTTCCGGCTCTTGTGGTTTCTTCTGTTCGCTGAACCCGATGACGGATCCGTCGGCCGGCGGCAGAAACGCTGGGAACGGTTTAATTCAGCATTTTGTTCTCAACCGCAGAACAATTACCCGATGATGTCGGTTAACCAGAAACGCCCGCGGCCCGCGGAGGGACACAAGCCGCCGGCAGCCCCCTCTCCGCGCATGTTCCGCTGCCCAACAGACTTTTCTCCGCTACTTCATCTCCATCAGCAGAGCCGGTTTAATTATCCATCGGCGGTAACGAGACGGGGGCTTCTGCGGTGGAAGGTTATTGGGTTCCCGGTTTGCTTACATGCGCGAGTTGCAGGGTGTTCGCCGGCTTCCCGCAGACACGTTTCCCCACATCCCGGGTTTATCACCTCGGCTGGTTATACGGAAGGGAAGGGGTTAAAGCTCCGGCGGCGCGGCGAGAGATGAACATTGATGTAGAGCCGGGAAAGGAACGAGTTCACGCCACAAAAAGCAACGCACTTAACTCTCATTCAATTTGTAGAGCATAATAGCCGTCTGAATGGCTCCCGCGATGCATGCGCGATCCGCACTATTTCACCGCTAACCTACTTTGAGAAGTCATTGTCGGAGCTGAAACAATTCCTCGTAGAAACGCATTAAACGCAGACGGCGGCAGCCGCCACACAGCCAGGGCGGCTTTGGGGCAAATCAAACCCCGATCTCCCCCGAAAGGTGGCAAATATTTCTTTTAAATAGAAACAGGAGACGACGGGAAACAATCGGGACAGAAACTTCAGGGAAGAACGAATCGCCGCGCAGCCGCGGGACCTGAATACAAGACGCTGCGCTTAGGTGATAATCCCGTTCACGAAAGGGGGCCGCGTGGGGCAAATCAAAGTGAATTGGCAGGGGGCAACTTTACCAAAATACTGCTTTCTTTTGTTGCATTTTATTTAAATATATTAATTTTCTTAATGCAAAGGAAAAGCAGGAAATCCATGAATTTCCCGCAATTTTTGTGCAATTCATTTCTGATTTATCTCCCCGTAAACTGTAATCAAAAGCCGTATTTAGATAAAAGCGAGATGTAACAATTCCCCGATATCCGCCGTCTCTCCGCAGCGCCACAAATACCCCTCGTTGGAAGCCGCCGTCGCCCGGGGGCCGAGCCTTGTTTAAAAATTCCTGAAAGCCAGAAAACGCGATGAGCCCGTATTAAAACTTTTAATGACTTTACTAAAAAAGGTGGAACTTCGCAGCCAGCTGGCTTCCTCGCGAAAGGCAGGCGGCACAGCTTGAACTTAAAGCTATCTTAACATAATGAACGAGTGCCAATAATTAGCATATGTAGTGTGAACAGGTTTGCTGGCAAAAGCAAGTGAAAAACTCCAAGGTAAAGTTATTATTAGGGAGTAATTAGCTCTGTGAAGTAAATGAGTGAACAATGACTGCCAGCACTCTCAATATGTCCAACATCTGACTATGTGGAAGATAACGTTGTAGAGCGCTGCTCCCCGAGCCCGCTTCTGTTAATAACCATATGTTGGAGTAATTAATGCGGAATCTTTCTGACCTGTTGTCACGTCGGAACAATACATTCTTGGAAACATTGAATCCGGCAGCTCCGCGGCGAGAGCCACGAATCGGGGGGCCTCGGATACGGCGCCGGCGGCACAGGGACGCCGCCGGTTACAGATACGCATTGTGCGCGTTATAAAAAGATTTATTAAGTAGCCGTCCCGATGGTGCGACGGAGAATCGGAGGAGCTGCCCACGGAATCCAGAAATATTCTGCGCACGTGGGAAGGTTACCATGGAGCGGTCGCTACATACGTGTGGAATAAAGCGAATGATGAGCGTAATCGCGCTAATCTGGCGTGCACACTCGGGGGTTAAGGGGTCATCGGGGGTACTTTGTGTTCCAATATAGGTGGGTATATCTCGCTACTTCCCCACCGGTCCGCGGTAACCAAGTGGAGACATCAATGTCTCGCCGCAGCCCTTCATCTTCTTACTGAACAGCTGTTTGAGGTTCCGTGCGATCCACCTGCCGGCGCCAGCGACCCGGAACATGTTTGAAGCTCCTGTCACCGACCTCGGCATGATTCGGATCAGAGGCTCGGAGTTTACTAATCACCGAGCGCCTCGTCTCTAACGTTACGAACAAACGCAAGGAGGCATCTTCCCAAACCGACGGGGACTGAGCCGAGGAGCCGCTGAACGGCCGTTCCCTTCGAGCTCTGGACGTCTTACAGGAGGAATATTATTTTAAGAAGAAAAATACAAAGAAGGCCCGGCCCGGAGTACAGCAGCCCCGGGATGGGGAGAGCCGAGCGCGAAACATCGAGGGGGGGTACGTCTTCGTAATCTAATGACGGCACTCGGAGTTCCCGCTTTACAGATGGATTCATGGAGCGCAAAAGCGGAACCTTCGGGGATGAATCTGCAGAGCGAGCGGCCTTCATTCTGATAACGGTCTCCTCCGTGGCCGTTAATAAATAATAAAAAGGTACATTTTATCTGTGGGTGTTCGTGATGAGCGTCTCGGCAAGGAGTCTCTCCAGATATCCAAAAGACAGCTGGTTGGAGGAACATGCGCGCCCCGGCACGGCCCCACGAGAGCTGCTGATGCCCCTTGACCCACCTCACTGCTACCTCCACTGGGCCACTGGGTTCTGCTACAAAGCCCCATATCGACGGCCAAAATCCAGCCCAACGCCGGATCCTCCGCTTCCTCTCCTCCGTATTCCGCTCCTCCGTATTCCGCTCCTCCGTATTCCGCTTCCTCTCCTCCGTATTCCGCTCCCGCCATTGGCCAGAAGTGCGTTCGCTCGGGAACTTTGAAAGGAGTAATTTCCAAACAATTCGGTCTGGAATTTGTTTTTTTGGACGGGGTTCAAGCTCATCTCTTACCGTCCACAATTAATGCTTTTCTGCTCTTACAATGTTATAATTAGCAGCGCGGAATCGGATAATTGCGAGCAGAATGCATCTTAATAAGTCACCAAGTTCAAACGAGCCGACGCAGCTCCAGATTCTAACGGCTCCTTATTTAAGTAAATAAAAAAACAGTAATTAATAGAATCATCACCAAAACAAGAAGAAATAAACTCTTTAAATACCCGGGCGGGACGCAGCACCAGAATGTTAATAGACCCCCGAAACCCGCGGGTTCCCCCCCCGAATGTGCCGACCGAGAGTCACGAAGATGAAGGATGTTCGGCTCGGGGCGGCGGGAGAGAACGTTCCGGCGCAAAACAACACAAAAGAAAAAAGGAACTTGGAGAAAAGGTCTCCGCAGCCCCAAAAACCAGACGCTTCTCCTTGAATGGAAAGAGGTGTTTCATTAACGTGGAGCCTTCAGCAAACTGACAAGAAAAACATCCCCAGACGGCTGCGGCGGAGACCAAGAGCCGGGATTAAAATAAAATCTGTTAATTGCACGAGAACAATCCTTTTGGGAGCGA
Source organism: Spea bombifrons (assembly GCF_027358695.1). Classification (NCBI taxonomy): domain Eukaryota; kingdom Metazoa; phylum Chordata; class Amphibia; order Anura; family Pelobatidae; genus Spea; species Spea bombifrons. The sequence goes on from NC_071090.1 coordinate 814,161, forward strand.
ACGGAAACGCGCGGAGAAGATACACGGGAAGCCGCTTCACCTCGCTAAATCTTCAGACAATGTCATCCGATGTTACTTCATTAGCTGATCTTATCTGCGCAGAATTTATTCCTCCCCAGCGGGGCGGTTAATGCTTGGGAATGGACGCTGTCAGAACGCAATCCGCAAACACAGCGCACGTAACAATCTGATACAACGTAGGAAAGTTTCCACTTCTGGCGGTCAGAGACGCTCCGCCACGATCCGCCACGATCTTCCAGCCCGGAGTCCGAGGGCCGAGCGCTCGCCGCATCCCTGCTGGATTTTGGTATTTTTATCGGCTCGTTCGATTTTGTTATAATTGGGAAATTAACGTAAATTTACACTTTTGTCTGTCTTTCCTCCCGGTCGCCGAGTTTAAGGATGTTCATTGAGAATATTCCTGCGACCTGCGCAATCAAATCGATCATTAATCTGCGCTGATTCGCGGCGCGCGCTGTCCGCAGGCAGCCATTGTTCTCGCTCCACGCTTCGCTTGCCGTAATTATTTTGTCACAAATAGAAGGAACAATGAGTGTAAATCCCGGGGGGGGGGGCGGCGAGGAGACGTCCATCACTCGGACCCACCAGCTCTGAAATACCTACACGGGTGACCCACCCCACAGAGGGGCAAAATCCACACGGGCACCAACTGACCCCGGGAATAACCCACATTAAGACCAAACCACACGGACCCACCAGCTGCTCTATCAAGACCCCCAAAAATATTCCACACCAGGAACCCAAAAAGTAATCATCAGGACCCCCAACAATTCTCTGCATCAGGACCCCCAACGTCCCGCTCCGTGCAGGGATTGGTTCTAGAAAGCGCAGAGGGGATTTGACACAATAAGGTTATCGGCTACCATCGGATATCACGTTACCATAGCGTTACTGGATGGATGCCGGTTGCTATGGTTTCCTTGGACAGATGTATATCCAACAAATAAACGATGCTTTTACGGACCCCGTGCTGTTTGTAGGGGTACATTTAGTAAACATTATTTACACAAAAGCCCCTCCTGCTCGCTGTTACCCCCATCTGTTACCCCGGGTGACGCGGATGTAGAGCGTCTCGTTCCACTCATCCTCGGATAATCCAAGCGATTTGTAAATTACAGAAATACCCGAGATATCGGCAGGCGCCCCGGACGCTTCTCAACCCTGGCCTGCCCTGCACAAAAGGCTCCCGATTACCCAAGATCCGTGCTGTGCCCCTGAGACCCCCAGAACCTGCCGGCAGATCGGCCCCATCCGGCCCCCGTCTAGTCCCCTGTTTCTCCTGCTGTAAAGTCGTCGGTCTCCTCTTAGATTTAGGAGCCGTATGTCTATCCCATGCATGTTTAATACCCTCACTGTATTACCCTCTACCACCTCTGCTAGGAGGCTGTTCCACTTTTCTAGATTCAGGAGTCCTATGCCTTTCCCATGAAATAAAACTTCCTAACATCACACGTCTCCGGGTCCTGAACGCGTTGGCGCAGAATCTCTCAGACCGCAGGACTGGATCGCAGCGACGTCTCGTTTAATAAAGTGGATCCCACGAGCCGGAAGAGAGCAGCAGGAAAGCAAACGAGACGCGCGCCTAGATCTCGATGTGCAGCTCATCGTAACACCGTTTACTCGCCGTCCCCGAGGGCCGAGACGCTCAGAGTCCTTGTCTTGCTGCTGACATGTATGAAAGAAACACCTGTTATACCCAGGAATAAAATGATGAAACACGCCATTGTTGGAAGAGAGGGGCCGGCCGGCGGCGAGGCCGAGATAACGCGCTCCAAACGGTGATCTGCATATATGTCACGTTAACGGCTGCCGACAGGCGCCTCAGCGAGAGAACGGCGCGGCCAATCAGCGCAGCGAGTGACAGCGGCTGCCCCCGACAGAGAAACCCCGAGTGAATGGAGACCAATGTGCACGTTCTGGGGCAGCCGGGACCGGGTGGGGGAACGTTTTCGGGCCAGAAGTTTCTAGAAGCTGCAGAAAGCTCCGGCGGCCACACGTTCCTCATGTCTGCTCTCACACTAAAGACACTCAGCCGCCAGGGCACTGAATGCATAGTCGCCAGAGGTTCCAGTGCTGCAGCATGATATGCAAATTAACTTTATACGGAAGCCATGTATTTGCATACAGGAGAGTCTGGTGATGACACAAAAAGGGTGGAGCCAATCCCCTTAACGTGATTGTAATTCGGCTAGCAGAAAGCGCACAATGGTTTTGTGACCCGCGCCGCTCCTTTAAGAGTCACTACAGGGTTAAACTAGTTCTGCTTAAATGTTCCCAAAGTATCAGGAACCAGAAGCGAGATCCCTAATTATCCGGAGACCAAACACGCGGGTGTCGGGGGCCGCGGTGACATCACACCCGCCGTCTGCCGGCCGGACAAAGCGCCAGGAAATTAACGTCAAAATAACATAACATTTATTCTCACTTTACTGTGAGGGTGGTAAATGAGTGGACCAGCCTCCCAGCAGAAGCGGTAGAGGGTAATACAGTGAGGGGGTTTGGCTGATCGTGTTTCAGCTTCTTACGGGAGAAATAATTACCTGCCGTGTTTTTCCTGCTTCTTATCTCGAGGCGACTCGGCGGCATTCCAATGATTTTGTTATTAATAATAACGCAGGCACCGAGCACATGAGAGCGGAGCGCTGCACACGCATGTGTCTTCCGTGCATTACACGTGTTGTGCGTTTCTTGTATACAAGCAAAAAACATGAAGGCGGCTCCGTCCCCCACGTTGGTTATTATTCCATTGAGGAACACTTTAAAAACACGAGTCCCCTCGAGCCTCGGAGGGTGACTGGCCGGGGATTCCCTCCATTAACACGTCTCGGCTCACGCGGATACATTAAACGTGCGCGACTCTGACTGACGGAGGACGCTGCTCGGTGACTCGCGACTCGTCCCTTTATCAGCCAATAAAGCATTTCTCAAGCCAACGCGTTTCACTGCTCGCCACTCAGTTTTAAAACCTCTTAAGTAAAGGGCAGAAGGGGCCGCAGCCTATACCCCCGTGCCAGCCTGCGCAGAAAGGCCCTTTAGGTGCGATTTCCTCCGCCGGGCCGCACGTGTCTGCAATGCACAGGTTATTCTACCAAGTGATTCTTGTGGCAGGCAAGGAAGGGGTTAATTCTGCATTTCCTGTTATTATTCGGTTTATTAGCCTATAGTGTATAGTTGCTGACCGTTGCAGCTTGGTTCAGGCAGGGGTTAATCACTGCGCCCAGGCCCAGCAAGGGTTAAACGCAGAAGCCGGGCCACGTAGGGGTTAATCCCGGCAGCGGACCCCCTCTGCTGCCCCCTGTGTTCCCAGGCGGTGCTGGGAGGGTGGGCTCCGGGATGATAAGGGATCAGCTGCTCTGCGTCTGAGAAACAATCGCCGATCCCCGCCGCAGCCTCAGTTGTTTGGGAAAAGGTTGCAGAGTCATGGGAACCGCGCCGGGACGTGTCCTGCGATTCAGACAAGCAGCTGCTCCGTGTTCCGTCTGACGGGATGCTCGGCTCTGTACCCCACTTGGGGTGAATACTCCTTTGTTACCCCAAAAATATGGAGAGTACAGCGACAGCTCAGACTCAAAGCTCTTAGAAGCATAAAACGTTCCTGGCTGCGCCGAGTAGACGAGGCCCCCTCGCCTGCGAATAATAATAATAAATGAGAAAAAACGCTCGGAACGGGCAAAAATCTAAATGTAATAATTATTGGGGGGAAAGCTGAGGTTTTTAGCTGCGTTTAACCAAACCCACAACGTTTTGGAGTCTCTTTCAGTAACATTCTTAGCACATGATGACAATACGCTAACAGGGGTCCCTTTAACCTAATCAGCAAGCTGCCCGGGGGGCCGAGTCCGTGTATAATGAAGCCTTTGTCTCCCGTCGGCCCTGTTCATTATTCAGTGTCAGGGTCCCAAGAGCTGCAGCCTGACGATTACCTACAGCTCGGGGGCCGGCTGCGTCTGGTGGGGGGCATTAGGTCTGCTGAGGTAAAAAGTCTACGACGGGGGCCGCCGCTGCCTCCCGTTCCCGCTGCTTCTCCCGATTCCGGTTCCTGCAGAACGCGGTTCCTCCGATGCTGCCGGGGTTATCGCTGCTTTACGATTATTACGCTGAATAAAGTTATCGTGCTGGCGCTTTTTTGCCGGTGAACGGGGTGTTAATGTCTTGGCGGGGGCCGGTTTGCGGTTTGTCTTCTATACACGGACGCGTTACTTTCCTTCGTGAGAAGTCTGGCCGGGTGCGTTACGAGGGGGACTCCTCAAGATAAGCAGGAGTCATGATTTCTTTTATTATTTGGAGTCGGCTGGGATTACTGGGAGTCAGGATCCCATTCCTGGTATTCATGAGCCCAGGTGGGAATGGGGTCCCCGATACACAGAATTCGTTTTGTTCATCTAGATCCAATGGAATTCCGTGAGGCTACAAACCGAAGACCCCGACGGGATCAGCGCTCGGCCAACCGGATGTCCTTCCGGGGGGAAGAATCTGGAAAAAGTCACCTAAATGCCCGGCCCTGACCCAAAAATCAAGAGCAAGACCAGAAACGAAACAATTACCCAATAACGCAACGAGCTGCTCAACCGACACCCAAAGGGTTAATGAATGACATCACGACGAGGACATGCAGAGGACGAGTAAAGAAACAAGCAGATCTCTGACCTGGATCTGCTGCTGCAGGAGGTTGATTTTGTGTTGCTGCTGGAGGAGCTGCTGCTGTTGTCTCGCGATCTGCAAAGAAAATCCACTATTATGTTTATGATGAGCCGCAGCGCTCCGGCCCCCGGGGGCCTCCCGGGCAAACAAACTTTTATACAGATTGTGTTTAAATGGTACAGAGGGGACAAAGTAACTCCTGAAGCCCGGACCGTCATTAGGCATCAGGACCGGTTTAACGGCTCTTTCAAAGAGTTATTCAGATGTCCGGGAGGTCAAGTCATCTGACCTTTGACACCGAATTCCTGGACACTTAGTTCCTCTTTTAATGATACCCTGCGGGAGGGGGCTTCCAGGGGTCAGCGAGGCCGCTTTACAGACTGTGTTTATTAGAACGTAACCCGAGGTATTCCCAAACCTAATGTCAGATGTTTAGTGAAATTATTCTTTAATAACAGACAGCGAGTAGCGCTACGGCGATGGAACGATAACATTTCCAATCCTATAATATAAATATAATAAAACCGATCAGATGAGAAATGCCCCCCCGGTTTGTATTAACCTAAAGAACTGGACTCGTTGGTGTCATGCGGGCAGCCATTACTGGTCACGCAGGCCCCGCCCCCTGCTCACCTGCTCCTGCTGCTGCTTGGCCAGCTCCATTTGCTGCCGCTGTTTCTCTATTTGAGATGCCGCCAGTTTCTTCTGCTCGTCGTGTGCGGCCAGAAGCTGCTCCCGTAAACTGGTCAGCTGATTAATCATCCCCATGAGCTGGCGCTCCTTCTCCGCTAGGCTTTCTGGGGTTCCTGCAAATACAAGGAGAGGACGAGTTCGTCAATTTATGGCTAAAGAATCCCGAAGTTTATACATACGGCAGATTCACTCAATATAGCAATCTGCACCCATTGAGGGGGGCTGCGGACCCCTAAAAGCTGGGATCCTTTCCATGGTTTAGAGATTATTTTACAAAAAAATGATTCAGTTATTGATGATTTTGTTAATATTAGCATAAAGGTTGACGTTGGAAATCCGTCGATTAATAAAACATTTTTTGTAATTTTCCTTTGCGAGTCATGTTACAAAAAAACGATAAAATGCAAAAAAAATGACTCAAAACGAAAAACAGATTGGAGGAAAAATTACAAATTACTAATTAGTAGTCCCCGAAACGGTACAAATACATCGTCAGGACCTTAATTGCCGATGTATACGACAGATTAGAACTTTTTTGGCAGCGTTATATCCTGTATTACACGGATTTATATCTCGGCTCATTAAACAGAACCAAAGAAAACATCCCAAAAACAATCAAATACACTTAATAATGTTTCCAGAACGCATTCTATTGCCCTCCACCGAGAGCGTTCAGGGGAAGCAAATTCTGTTTACGCTCCTAGAACTGCGGACCACGGAGGTTCCGGTACATGGAGTGCCACCCAATATTCCTTCCCCAGCGAACTGTAAAAATCGCACTAAATCGAAACCTGCCGGCAGATTGGCCCCTCCGGCCCCCCATTTTCCTGCTGTAAACACTCAAGCACTAATCAGTCGTTAGTCTCATCTTAGATTCAGGAGCCGTATGTCTATCCCATACCCTCACTGTATTACCCTCTACTGCTTGCGCTGGGAGGCTGTTCCACTTATCTACCACGCTCTTCACATGGGCCTAGGTACCTTGGCTGGTTTATATGGGTTAAGGTCTCTGGTATACCCCGTGTGTTCATCCATTCCCGTATTATTAATGTTTAGGGGAAAGTTTATGAAAAGTCGTATGAAGTTTTACGTCGTGTTAAACCTGCGAGGACTCGCCGGTCCTTTTACTGCAGGGACGGAGTCAGAGAGACGAGTAATTAACGTCGATACCTTGGCTGAAACCCCTTCTCTTTCTCACATTTCTTGCGATGATTGATTTTTGGAATACATTGAAAAAAATAAAATAAATGATGTTCTTTTCCGACACAATAAGTTCCCCATTTATCTCGATTTGAAATATTTTCTTTCAAGTTCAGCAACAGCCCAGAAAGATAAAGAAACCCGGAAAGTTAACCAAACACCGCAGGGGTAATTACGCTCCGTCTCATTGTTGTCTGGAAGCAGGTCACCGTATTTCGCTTTTCGTGTTTTTAAATCAGAGTTTGCTTTTTGTTAAAAGAACAAATCAAGATAATGAAGCTGGCGAGCGTCATGTCACCGCGTCCGCCTCGCCGTAACCACCTCGGGGAAGAGCCGGAGGCATCACGTAACCGCGCACTGATCCTCGGGGAAGAGCCGGAGTCATCCCGTAACCGCGCACCGGAGTCATCACGTAACCGCGCACAGACCCTCGGAGAAGAGCCGGAGTCATCACGTAACCGCGCACTGATCCTCGGGGAAGAGCCGGAGTCATCACGTAACCGCGCACTGATCCTCGGGGAAGAGCCGGAGTCATCACGTAACCGCGCACTGATCCTCGGGGAAGAGCCGGAGTCATCACGTAACCGCGCACTGATCCTCGGGGAAGAGCCGGAGTCATCACGTAACCGCGCACCGGAGTCATCACGTAACCGCGCACCGGAGTCATCATATAACCGCGCGCCGATCCTCGGGGAAGAGCCGGAGTCATCACGTAACCGCGCGCCGGAGTCATCATGTAACCGCGCGCAGATCCTCGGGGAAGAGCCGGAGGCATCACGTAACAGCGCAGGAGTCATCACGTAACCGCGCAGGAGTCATCACGTAACAGCGCGCCGGAGTCATCATGTAACCGCGCACAGATCCTCGGGGAAGAGCCGGAGTCATCACGTAACCGCGCGCCGGAGTCATCATGTAACCGCGCACTGATCCTCGGGGAAGAGCCGGAGTCATCACGTAACAGCGCGCCGGAGTCATCACGTAACCGCGCGCCGGAGTCATCATGTAACCGCGCACAGATCCTCGGGGAAGAGCCGGAGTCATCACGTAACCGCACGCAGATCCTCGGGGAAGAGCCGGAGTCATCACGTAACCGCGCGCCGGAGTCATCACGTAACCGCTCGCCGATCTTCGGGGAAGAGCCGGAGTCATCACGTAACCGCGCAGATCCTCGGGGAAGAGCCGGAGTCATCCGCGGGAAATTCACAGAATCTCACGGCAGGAAACCGCCTCTCGCATAATCTTATTATTTAGAATATATTCAGTAAATTCACTGAAATCACGTTAAGTTTCAGGGAAAATCTCAATCCGCAATAAACGTAATTTGGTAAAAAGCACGGAAAAGGAACCATGGAGGAGTCCCTCGTCCTGTCAGAGGAATAAAGTCATTTCTTCTCAGAACAAACTTTATGTCTTCAGGGCGAGGAACGTCTAAGCCTCGTTTAAGAACGATTTTCCCGTTTAGGTCCGGCTGCCTCCGCTGCTTGGTTTACGAACGATTATTAACAACGAGCCCAGTGAGAAAGTCAAAGGCTTTCCTGAATGACCTCATTCTTCACAGGTTTTCCTCAGTAATTGTAACTCCAGAATTTCGAGGCTGAATCCTGCACTTTAAGGAAATTTTGCAGCACAAAGTCAGCCTGTTTCTTACTTTTCATTTTCCGTCGAGTTCTAAACTCCTGGAAAATGAAACCTTTTATTGCTGATTTATAATAATATTACAATCCAGCTCCTCATAACTGATGACATCACATTAGCAGGTAACGTTGACATCGTTACGCGGTATAAACATCCCAAACATGCGGTCCTGGAAACAAAGCGATACATTTTACACGAGAGCCGCGGCCGAGACAGTCAGGAGAACATTAAAGATGATTGAAGCGGTGAGTAAACCAGTCCTGGTCCAGGGAAACTCAACAAAAGGCGGCTTGTGAGGCACGGAGCAAAGCGTTTTTGGGGCGGATATAAAAAAATAAATTTTACCCATAATAAGAAAATGTTTATTTTATCTGTTTAATAGAGTTCAGAATATAGCACCCCCTATACAGCGGCCTTGTTGATTTGCTGATGTCGCTGTGACTACCGTTTATCAATCCAGCCTCTTACTGAGACGGAATCCACGGAATGAGGTCTCTGGGATTTTAGGACAAAAAGCTTCCTAAAAGGCACTGCATGTGTGATCTCTCGCTCGTATCCAGGCAGCCTTTCCGCGTCGGTAACGATCCTCCGCCATCCCGGTGCCTTCTGCTTAAAAGCTTCAAATAATAATTATACACCCATTGTCTGTAATTGTGTGAAAATGGAAAAAAATGAGCGGAGGGGGCAGCAAATAGAGAGCGGGTTGTGAAAAATATTGAATTATCCTCCGTGGAATACATTGACCGATTGACACCGAGTTCTCTAATTATGGGGCATTTTTTCCCCGCGCCGATTTGTCGCACGGAGGTCAGACGCATTACTGTAACACAAACCGCACATTTCCGACGCCTGCGCGCGTTAATGTATTCCAAACACTGAAACGTAGCACATGGACACAGGAATTAGTATAAAACGCAAAGTTGTAGCGATTATTAATTACTACTTAACACTCCGCTCTGGCAAAGATCCATTTAATGCCTACGACGGGGGCCAAATCTCCGCTCAGAAGACCTGAGAGCTCCTGGAGCTTCCGCGGATCCCGTCATTCAGTATTTACATCGCGTGTCCCGATTCTGCATAATCCGCCAGCGGAATCTACATTTCTCATTTATCTCAAGACTCCGTGTCACCGAAACCCTCATCCCACTTAATCCATACATTAACGCTCCACAACACCACCGCTCCGCAACGCCACCGCTCCACAACATCACCGCTCCACAACATATGCTTTTATTCCCGAGCTATTTGATCATTGAATGGATTACTTCTCTAAATCCACGGCCTGGCAGGAGATTTATCCGCCGCTCCGACCTCTAAACAGATGACACGGAAGCCGCCATAAGATCACGTATAAGAGCATCACGGGATGAAGCCGCGAGGACCGGGAAACGCACCCGTGAATGACACGCGTGTTCCTTCTTAGCGCTCTGAAATGATTTATTACGTTATTTGAAGGAGTTTAGGAAAACTGTAACATATAATGTATATAAATAGCGGGAAACGCCTGCGAGGAGGTTTTGCCCGTTACGCGCGTTCCTTCGGTCACAGAGACTCATTTAGTTTGAATGATCGCGGTATCCGCGGTAACAGTGTTATTTGTGACACCGCCGCCACCAATTACTCCACGAGCGACATCGATGGAGAGAAATGTTCCCGAGCGGCGAGATAGATGGCACCTTTCCTCTCATTAACGGGAAACATTATTCAACCTGATAAAAGGGTCCACGTTATCAACGATGCAGCCGGAACAACCCAAACGAGTCGCTCCCTGCAGACTAAACTCCAAACCCGTCACAGAGCTCTTACAGCCAGCACTGACATAGTTATTATCACGGACCAGCGCGGATCCGACGGCCGGCAGCCAATCACAGCAACAAATCCAGAAACATCCACTTTAATCGGGGAAACCGCACATAAACGGCATTATTCTTCAAAAATCTCCGCTTCATTTCAGCCAAAAAAATGCTGAATAAAGACGCAGAACGGAGAATGAAAACACATCTTACGATGAATGGCGAGCGAGGATGGGGAATAATCTCGGTGGATTCGCCGCGGCGTCTGTCACAATGTGGCGCAGATAAGAGGAAGAATCGTCAGCGGACGCGTTAGACGGGCTTCCCACGCGAATAAAACTAACCGCTTAACAAACGAGGGATAAGTGGATCCATTTAACGTTCAATTAGAACAGAAGGGAATCCCCGTAAGATCCGGAGCAGATACGGAACACGCAAACTACTCCCGGAGAGGAAGCCTGGCCGGCCAATCAGATTGCTCTATAAGTTGATAATTAATAGAACGCCATTATCTTCCGCGGTCATCGGAGGCCGAGCGTAAAACAGATCCAGCCAAATGTAAACAGGAGGACTGCGAACACGGAAACTGATCCAGAACAACCAAAGAGTCAGATACTCTTCTTATTAAATGATTGTCAATAAATATGTGTAACGAGCCTTTACACGCCGGGCTGTGGGACACGTGATGGCATCCGCTCACACGGTCACGCGTGTTTCAGAGTCACCAATCCAACCGGCAATTTATACAACTTAGAAAAAAACTTCACACAAATTAATTACACAAAACTGTATCCGGCCGTCCGGTAAAAGAACGGCTTTCCCAGGAATTAAAGGGACTCCGGGAGGGTGAAAATAACTCAACCCCCCCCAGAGCCGGAGCGAAGATGTCTTTTCCATGCGGCGATTGTGTGACAGCTGAACGTGCGCACACCGGGCCTGTTGTCTCTCCAAATACAGCTGCCCCACAGCTGAGCTTTTGTTTCTTGTCCTCTCCTTCTCCGGCAGTAAATTATCAGCCCTTCCGACCCCCCAAGGAACCTGTGAGTTAAATTCATTTACCCCGGAGGAAGAGGCTCCTCTGTAACCTCCGCTCACAATAGACAATCGTCGTAAGTGTCGGGGAAGGTCTGGTCGGCAGCTTCCCGACACCTTCTTACCCCCCATTAACCCGGCTTCTCCCGCGTTCAGACAGGGGCTTTAATGAAAGGGGAAAGCCGTGGCGTAATGATGACAGAGTGACATTAAACAGCGCCAGACGAGGGTTAATGTCTATTAACTTTAACCCCGAGACTCCCAGGGGGGAAGGGAGCCCACCACGGATACTGTCCGGGTTAAGCGAGCAGTCGCAGTGAGCAGCGGCTTACATTTGTTTCTGAAATGTTTGGAAACAAAGAAATAACCGGCCGTTATCACCATTATCACCGTTATCACCATTATCACCGTTATCACCATTATCTCCATTATCTCCTTCCTTTCATGTTTCACCAATTGCTTCAGAACCAAGTTACTTTCAAGTTAGTTTTTTCAAGGTCTTGGGGTATTGGAGAAATAGAGGCTTCTGCCCCGAACTGAATATAATAACCTGTAAAACGTTTTATCCCTGGTAGATTTATAGGCGATATATGTAACATGTGACATATATAATATACCGTGCATATATTTATATATATACACGCAGAGACCACCCGGCTACACAGAGCTAGGGAATGTTATTAGCAGATATGGAATATTTTATTGTCGGATGGACAGAGATTATTTTATTAGCAGACGCTGATACGGAGCGGCTTACTGGCAGATGTGGATAAATAGAGTTTTTATTGGCAGAAAACGCGGAAGGAGGCTGCGTAAAAATGTTAAGAATGGTCAGCGGCGGAGGCTCCATCGCAGCGACGCTAATAAAACTCATCAAAGCAATCCGGCCCTTTGGCTCTGGAGCTCAGGATAAAGTTTTCCATATGGCGGCGTTTGCCGTTCTTATCTCCCCGGCCCTCCTCACCAAACATTTCTGGGCCCTCTATGCACGATCCCTGTGACGTCACTAATGAGCCCCTGTGTGCGAGTCGGTGGTTATCTCCCGTCCTAGCTAATGTCTGCCATACGGCGAGGCTTTGATGTGGTTCTTTAATGAGGAGGAATAAACTTCCCTTCTTAAAGGGGCCGTCACACATTTAAATGAAAGCACATGTTACCAGCAGATAGGATCTGGGTGTAAAAACGTTACGACCTCTTAACATTCCTAACGCTACGGAAGCGGTCTGCCTCCCGCTCTCTGATTGGTGGACGTGTGGCCCTGCCACGCCCTCTCACTGAAGTCATGTGCGCTGCTTGGAGGATTCCCGACTCCGCCAGAGGCTGATCACCCCGAGAAATGTCGCTGTGCGCTCGCTTATAGGCAAGTCGCACTTTTACTTCTCTGCGAGTGAGAATTCTAGAACACCGACAGCAAGAAATCCTGTCGGCGGCAAGAAGAGTTATTCCTGCAGCTCATGTATTTTACGTTCCGAGGTGAATAACGTTCATCATTTATGAAACACCGATATTTTTTGACATACTGTTGACCCCGTTGACAAAGGGTTAAGAGGCATTAAACCCTCGAAGATGCCCTCGTCCCCGCTGGGCCATAACGTGCAGCTGATGGACCTTCCGCCAACCCCGTCTAGAAACGTCCCAACAGTTTAAACGGATTGCGAGGCGCCCGGCGGCTACATTGTGTCATTAAGAAATATTCCGGGGGGGGGCGAATTACCGCCACGTTTACCTTTAACGTCTCCAAGGTTCCCCGAGCCCATGGCGAGGAGCTTGTCTTTCCAATCCTTGGACAGGAGCTTCTCGATACTCGGAGCTTCTGCGGAAAAAGATAAAAGGGAAGCGTGAATTCAGAGCACCTTCTCTCCGCAAGCGGGGCTTTTATGAGGGGTATCAGTGACTACCCTGGAAAAAGACCGTTTCATCTCATTAACCAGTTAAAGGAAGAGACCTTCTTCAGTAAGTAAATAAATAAATGTCGGCCCCGGCGAGTTGGAGAAACTGAAAGGGATAATTATCTGTCGGTCCCTTTAAGGAGGGATCTAATCCAGAGGTGATTTCAGGACACGACAAATAAAGCAATAAATGCTCAGCTATTCCACCCGCAAAGCTTTCCGGCAATTTTATGGTTAAATGTGCACAATATTCATGTAACTGCCCCTTTCCCCCAATGCAATTAACAATTTGATTGACAGGTCCCCCCATCATGGGTTACACAAAATAACAACAAAGTATTATTTCACATTTTATTTTAATTAATTCTCCGGTTCGAGAAAAAAATCTCCTGCTAGAGATTTCATCATTTAATTATTGCATCATTTATTAATAAAGGGACATTAAGACTTTTTTCAGTCACTTAATTAACCCTAAAAAAAACAAAACAGGAAGGGGCAGAAGATACCCGGGGCTCAAAAACCCCTAAACCGGGAAATGTCCTCGATTTCCCCATCCACGCGGTATTGGGTAAAAATGGAGGCGCCATTACTGCTCCATGCGATAAGCGAGTGGGGGGGCAGCTGTTACATCATCATAAACTTCTCTAATGTGCCGTCTCTTCTCTCCCCATCCCCTTTCTCCTCTCCCCGTCTCTCTTTCTCTCCCCATCCTCTCTCCTCTCCCCGTCTCTCTTTCTCTCCCCATCCTCTCTCCTCTCCCCTTCTCTCTTTCTCTCCCCATCCTCTCTCCTCTCCCCGTCTCTCTTTCTCTCCCCATCCTCTCTCCTCTCCCCGTCTCTCTTTCTCTCCCCATCTCTCTTTCTCTCCCCATCCTCTCTCCTCTCCCCGTCTCTCTTTCTCTCCCCATCCACTCTCCTCTCCCCGTCTCTCTTTCTCTCCCCATCCTCTCTCCTCTCCCCATCTCTCTTTCTCTCCCCATCCTCTCTCCTCTCCCCGTCTCTCTTTCTCTCCCCATCTCTCTTTCTCTCCCCATCCTCTCTCCTCTCCCCGTCTCTCTTTCTCTCCATTCCCCTCTCTCCCAAACCTATTGAGATCCCTCAGTGTCTGGTGATAGTTTTCACCCCGCGGTGCGTCCCCCGGTCGTCGTCTCCTCTGGAGTCCCCAGAATGCGCGTCTCCTCTATATTTGGATCTTTGGTTCTTATTAGGATTATTAGGAATCTCTGCATTTTTCTCTGCAGTTTAGAAACAGAAGCCGTCGGTCTCTGAACTCCGCTTACTAACAAGATCTACGCGGAGGGCCGACACGCTTCACTTTTATTGGGACTGCCGTCTCGCCCCGGGGGCCGCTCTCATTTTACAGACTCCTAACAATGAGGGTTTTGGATTTTTTTATATCTCGTGTAAAATAATAATTCCCGGGAATGCAGCGCGTCGGGGTAAACGCGCCGTCAGTCCGGGGAAACCTCTGCTCGGCAGGAATGCACTTACAGAAATTCATTGTGAAGGAACAATAGCCCCAAAAGCCCCCGGGGCCCCCAAACAAAGCGTTTACTCCTACGTCTATTGTCTGAGGAGCCCGTGACGAAGCTTCCCCCTGCAGCGAGCTCTGTAAGACACACAGGACTTGTGTCCGGGTCCCGGGGAAAGCGGCGGTTATCAAGTTTCCGTTTGGGGGGCACAGAGAGGGAGAATGGGGCGACGCGCAAAAGAGGGAACGGGGCGGCGTGCAAAAGGGGGAACAGGGCGGCGTGCAAAAGGGGGAACGGGGCGACGCGCAAAGGAGGGAACGGGGCGACGCGCAAAAGGGGGAACGGGGCGACGCACAAAAGAGGGAACGGGGCGACGCGCAAAAGAGGGAACGGGGCGACGCGCAAAAGAGGGAACGGGGCGACGCACAAAGGAGGGAACAGGGCGACGCGCAAAAGAGGGAACAGGGCGACGCACAAAAGAGGGAACGGGGCGACGCACAAAAGGGGGAACGGGGCGACGTGCGAAGGCAGGAAACAGGGTGACACACGGGACCGTGCGGGGGGACGGGAAGCAATAACCGGTTAATTCCGCCCCGTTTCCGCCTATTTCCCCGTTTCGCCCGTTTGTTTCCTCGCATATGTTTCCTCGCATCAGCGCCGATGGCGATGCCCGCCAGCAAACGACTTCCCAATCACGCCAACTATTGTTAAAGCGGCCGGCTGGCTCCGGCACGCAGCCTCTCACACCCCGCTCTCTGACGCTGCGCATGCCAAGCACTCCAAAGATTGATTCCTTCATCTGGAACAATGTGACCCGCTAACACACGCCAACATTCTGTGATTCTCAAACACGCCGCGCGCCAGGAACCCGCCGCATTTACTGCAAAAAATGTCAATTTTCCATTCAGAAACGGTGGCAGCTTTTAACGCGTCCGTATTCCTGATACGCGGAGATAACGATGCCTGCGCACGCTAACCGGCCCCATCCGGCCCCTGCCCGTTTCACCTGCTGTAAAGACTCAAACCTTAATCAGTCGTTGGTCTCGTCTTAGATTCAGGAGCCGTATGTCTATCCCATGCATGTTTAATCCCCTCACTGTATTACCCTCTACCACCTCTGCTGGGAGGCTGAATGGATTTTAGTTTATTTTGCAGAATGGATTTTGTGACGTATCTATACGATAAAGCTTGGAGCCCCCGGTATCCACGCTGTTACATCGCAGTTAATTCATTATTAGTATGTGCCCGGCTCGCTCCTTCCATGCGCCGCTTACTGCCTCATCAACACCTAATTCTGTAACTCTTTCATTCTAAATACCGACTCGGAAAAACCATTAGAAAGCGCGAAGCCCCAGCAGCTGCAAAACGGGGTCAGAAATGTGACTTTCCCAATTGGCGCGTGACAGCTGTCAGCTTTAAATCGCACCCTGTGGGTTAAACTACCCCTTTTCCAAAAAAAAAAAACAAAAAAACAATAGAACGGAAAAATCATTAATTTTCATACGACGTCCACAACGGACCCAAAACACAAGCGATCAGAACGACTTTATAACAACGCAACCAGACAAATCAGCGCCACGCTCCGGACGCCGCGCCGGACCAATCACAAGCCTGCGTGTTCCCAGGACGCCGCTGCCAACCGAGCGCGAACCCCCCCCCCCAAAGCCAGAGAGGGCGAGCTACAAACAGAGGGAGAAACCTTTACTGGCGTGACAAGCTTCCCGGAGAATGACCATGCGCCGCCGCCGCTTCCTCTCGTCCTGCGACATTCCCGCACCCTCCGAGGACTCAGGGGTCCATGGTCCGCTGGGGAGAGGGACGCCTTGTTCCCCGCTGGAGATATAACGGCCCCTCGGCAGCGAGCTCACCACACGTTGTGCTCTTAATTACAGCAGCCTTTTCTTTTAACCCTCTCTGCCGACAGCTGCCTCGCTCCCATCCCGACAGGTGTTATTACCGGCCCGAACAATAGCTGACAAGTGAAAAGGGGAAACAAATGGTCTGCCGGGCGCTTCTCTCCGGGTCACCAAAGGGACTCGCGGTGATTATTTGGTATTTATTAACACCCCCTGCCCCCCCCCCGCCTGCCACCAACAGGAAAAACCACTGAGAATGAATACATTTTTCACTAAATAACGATGCGGGTTAGGAATGCTTACAGGGTCTCTCTTTTCATTCTTTCAATCACTTGCTAATTAATACGTCTCACACAGCTCCCTGGCACTCAAGGGGTTAACCCGCAAAGCTACCCCCCCCCTAACCCCAATCAGAGGACTTTAGAAAGAGAGAAAAAACGTTCGCTGGAACAAAGTAGCAAAAGATTTTATCCAAATTGTTACAAAAACTCCACTTTAACGAAAGAGCGAGTCGGTCACGGGATCCAGTCCCGGCGTAACCGCACAGAGTTACTCTAAGGTGCGCACAGCTTTAGGGCTGGATTAACCCTTTCACGTGCGGATTCTTCTGTCTGTGAGAGACTATGGGGTTTAGACACCCTGCCCCCCGCACATATTTCCACGGGATCACAATTATCTAAACGCGTTAAAAAGGGAAGAGGTTTTTAAATAAAGTTTTGTTTAATGGCCGCCAGGCGCAGGTTTATTTTTCTACGCGTAGCGACAGAATATTTGTTTTTGTATTTTACTCCTTTACTGAAGAAGCGGGGGGGGGCGCTTTATGGCCGCTGCAAACACTGTACCCGGGGAAGCCGGACATGCGCGCCACGGGGCATTTAACACAGAGCTCCCGGGAAGTGATTGGGAACGGCCCCCCCGGCCCTCGTGGTCATTTCCCCGTGGCATGTAACGTGATCTCACAGAAACATGTTGTGTTGTTATGGGAACAATAATCCTTCTGTTAACCATTCCAGTGCCTGGGGGGGCATGAAACATCCCCGCAGCACCAAGCGTTAACCCTTTCACATGCCAAGGGGTTAAAGGCCAGGGGCAGCCGCTCACCAACGGGGCATTTAAAGAAAGTATATTAGAAACGCGTCCGCGGATCAGGACCCCGGCAGCTAAAAGTCCCGCGTTGGGCGCGTTTAAAAGGCATCTTTTTGGGGTAGATTGCGGATCCGAGTCGCTCCTTCCTCAGATGTCCTCCCAAAACGAACGATCTTTAAAAGCCGCTTCTTATTTCCACAGCGGATTAGCGGCTAAGCGATGTATAGATGTTTAAACGTATCTGCTAGTCCACAGATAAATGGGGAAGCAGGTTGCAGTTTTTCCTCCCCGAACACGAAGCCTTTGTTTCGGAAGCGCCTCGAACGCGCGGGATTTACTCAGATCAGAAACGCTTTTACAAAGTTTGAATTTAAAGTCGTATTAGAAGGAAGATTATCCAACCTTCCGCCCGAAACAACCTGAAATCTCCACACTCTGGAACTCGAAGCAAGCGGCTGCTCTCTAATCCCATCACATCCCCTTAAAACATCGGTAACCGTGACAGAACGCGACATTATCAATTACCATCAACTTCCTGTACGAATCCGCCGTGCAGAGGAGACGGTAATTTATTCCAAAGTGTGAGAATATGACCCTCAAATTAACTGCCCCGCTAGGACAGGCTGTACATGGATTAAGACACCGGACCCTGCGGCTGTTTCTGGAAATGCAGAAAAACTCGTCTTGGGTCAGAAATACAAAAGAGCAAAACGGGCGATTATCTCAGCCGGCTGGCGTAATAACCGAGCCCTAAAAACCATGGCTGCGGGTACAGGCGCTGCGCCGGGGCTCCCGCCATGCATGGCTGCGGGTTCACACGCTGCGCCGGGGCTCCCGTCATGCATGGCTGCGGGTTCACACGCTGCGCCGTGGCTCCCGTCATGCATGGCTGCGGGTACAGACCCTGCGCGGGGTCTCCTCTCATGCATGGCCGCGGGTACAGACCCTGCGCGGGGTCTCCTCTCATGCATGGCTGCGGGTTCACACGCTGCGCGGGGTCTCCTCTCATGCATGGCCGCGGGTACAGACCCTGCGCGGGGTCTCCTCTCATGCATGGCTGCGGGTTCACACGCTGCGCGGGGTCTCCTCTCATGCATGGCCGCGGGTACAGACCCTGCGCGGGGTCTCCTCTCATGCATGGCTGCGGGTACAGACGCTGCGCCGGGGCTCCCCTCATTCCCATGATCAGCCCCCGGAGTTAACCCCGCATTTTCCTTGAGGGAGTTTTATTAAACAGATAATTAATAATAAAATATCCATCAAATAATTTTCTCTTCATAACAGAAAGAACTTTGTTTTCTGAAACATTTTGTTCGTCTCCGGTACATTCTGGCGCCGTTATCACCGGATGCCGCGAACCGCAACGCAACGTTTCTATGACGGAATCGGAGCTTTTTCTTGGGGTGGAAAAGCATTTACTGAAAAGAAACCGCGATTAACGTAAAAGGTAGAAATAAACGAAGGAGCCTCTGACCAGACGGGGAGACCTGCGCGAGGAAGGCGTTTGGGGGTCTCCGCTCCCTCGGCGTCACTACAATGGAAGATTATATTTCTTTCTGGCCGCGCATGTCTTCAGCGGCGGGTACATATTGGTGAACGCGGACCGGTCACAAAGTAACACAAAGCGCGTTTGCCCCGTGTTTGTGTAGCAGGGGGCGGTGGGGGGCGGGGGGATCCGGGGCAGCCTCTTATAACAAAGGCCCACTGTCCCGGGCCGGCCCCAGACGCGGTGGAAAGCGGCCCACAGGAAAGGACTGGCTCCAGTTTTAGGCCGCGGCGAGCACAGTCGCTGCATTCACTGGAATTGGCAGCGCGTCCCGGTGTTCCTGGCTCCGGGACCGAGAGCGGATTCCGCAGCCGCTGGCGGACTTTATCCAACGTTTGCAAACTGTTCTAATAGCCGAGTCTACAGCTGGCGGCTTTCATCCCGCTCCAGATCCGTGTCAGATCTCCACTCGGGCCTCATTTACTTGTCATTTTATCGCACAAAGCCATTAAAAAGGTTAATAAATGGCACGTCGTCTAAACGGCGCTCGCTGAAGCCCCCTTTGTTTCAGGACTTTGGGAGGACGGCAGGTGCGAGCGCCGACGCGTTTCCACGGCCCCTCGGTGGTAGATTGAAGTTCTCCCTCACGCAGCTTAAATTGAGTCGGATAATTCCTCTCTTTATGCTAATCGCAGGTAACGAGTCCGACGCGGGATTCGCTGATTCAACGGTATAGGTGTGGCTTCCTACTCATAGCCACCAACTACCCTAGGGATTCTAAGGTCAGTCCTCAGATTGACCTCATCATTCTGCACCTACATCTATGCGCGGGTTAAACCATTTGATCAGATAATTCCAGAATAAGCAAAATCCCGCTTTGAGAGATATCCGCGCATGCGCTGGCGCCATTACGCTCTCTGCAGATGGAGAATGCGAAGCCTACAAGAAAAACACAAGAAAAATCTCCGATTCAAATTCTAACGCATCCAAAGACCAGAAAAAGCTCAAAATAAATAAAACCGCGTGCGGGCGAGAAAAGTTGCCAACGCGTTTCACTCCCAGAACACCGGCGCAGCGCGAAAGCAACGCAGACGTCAGCAAACATACAGAGAGGCCGCGAAACGCAGCAGGGGTTAGATATGAAGTGGAATGCTGACACAAAGTGGAACAATCGCCATGGCAACTAATGGAGCCCCCCTGCACCCAGTACTCAGCGGAGAGACCCAGAGAGTCAGGAAACGCACGGAAATTGATGCAATAATCAGGGTTACCAAACTTTTACCAACAGACAGGAGGCAGCGTCTGCTCGGGTCTCGGGGGCCGTGGTGGGGGCCAAGCTTTAACACCTGTAGGCAATGTTTTCTGTGCCAGGTAAAGCCCCGGCGCATGTATAATAATTACTGCCTCGGAAGGAGACTCCCTGCAGCCCAGAAATATCTGCCAAGGAGTATCAGGTGTTCGTCTCGGCCTCGCTCTAAAACAATCCACGAGCCGGGTGCGCAGCCTGGATCTCATCAGCCGGCAGAGTAATAACATTCAGAGGCAGCGCCGGGGGCCGGGGGCCAGGGGCCGGTCACCGGCCCCCATTCTCCACAGAATGACTGCACCACCCAGACAGCAGCGGTCGCCGGACACAAAGTAACATGAAGGAGAAACACACTCCAGGGACACTAAGCAGTCGCACAGCACAACGTCACAAAGTATCCAGAGAGGCCGATTACCACATACACTGGGAGGCAGAGCACCGCTTCACTACTGGACACCACAGAGCAGCAAGACCGAGAACGCTCTGCACTCCCCGGCTCCGGATCCTTGGGAAACAAGTAAAGGTGAGGGCAGTTAGTCGGGGGGGGGTTTATAAACAGCCCCCTGCGCCTCTCAAAGGAATGAAAAAAATCTGTCAATGAAAAAATGATTAGAGGGCATGCGCGGCGGGGATGTATACATTTCCAAGGGGTTCCTGCTCATAATAAGCAGGTAGCAATTCCTCAAACGCGCCGGCTGGAGACAGCTTTTCAAACACTGAACCGGGAAATCGTAAAACGGGCTCAGCGCGCGGGTCAGAGGCTCGCTGCGGGCTCCACTCGGTATGCATGCGCAGCCCTGCCATGAAGTGTGTTTACAGAGAGAGAACAGACACGGCATGTTGGTGCCATTACGCACGCAGCATCCCGAGTACTCTGCCCTTCCAATAAACCCAGGATTTACGGCCCCCCATCCCGGCCAAATCCTGCAAATCCCCACCGCGGAGAACACACGGAGAACACAGATACTCCTGACATACATGTTTATTACAACAAAACACGCAACACTACAAACACGGACTCTGCTGGTAGAACGGCCCCATCCGGCCCCCGTCTAGTCGCCCGTTTCTCCTGCTGTAAAGACTCAAACCTTAATCAGTCGTTGGTCTCGTCTTAGATTCAGGAGCCGGATGTCTATCCCATGCATGTTTAATACCCTCACTGTATTACCTCTACCACCTCTGCTGGGAGGCTGTTCCACTTCTCTACCACCCTCTCAGTAAAGGGAAACTTCCTTACATTCTTGGAAACAGAAGCAGCTTTAACTTTCTAATCTCTATAAAA
Source organism: Spea bombifrons (assembly GCF_027358695.1). Taxonomy (NCBI): domain Eukaryota; kingdom Metazoa; phylum Chordata; class Amphibia; order Anura; family Pelobatidae; genus Spea; species Spea bombifrons. The sequence goes on from NC_071090.1 coordinate 835,552, forward strand.
TCCCTGATTATTGTCAAAGCAAATATATATATAAAACACAAAATCCACACGGTTACAAAATATCAAATAAATGCAGGGAAGAGAAACAGAAGATATTCCCCCGATATCCGTCATTAGCGAGGCATTGATCAGAGGGGGGGGCAGGGTTTGCTGCAGAGCTAAGTTTCTCGATCGCACCCACGCGCTCCGCGCAGCCAGCTCTGTCTGTCACCGCAATCTGCGGGTGCGCAAAAAGTCAAGCGCTGGCATCAAGCGCGCGGGAAAAATCAGAACGCGACAGAAAAGAATGGATTCCCAATATCCCTGTATATTCCTCATATTATATACTCTCCCCCCGTATAACTAATCCCGTCCTTATAACCCGTTATATCCTGTATATTCCTCATATTATATATTATATACTCTCCGGCACTATTACTAATCCCGTCCTTATAACCCGTTATATCCTGTATATTCCTCATATTATATATTATATACTCTCCCCCGTATAACTAATCCCGTCCTTATAACCCGTTATATCCTGTATATTCCTCATATTATATATTATATACTCTCCCCCCGTATAACTAATCCCGTCCTTATAACCCGTTATATCCCTGTATATTCCTCATATTATATATTATATACTCTCCGGCCGTATAACTAATCCCGTCCTTATAACCCGTTATATCCTGTATATTCCTCATATTATATATTATATACTCTCCGGCCGTATAACTAATCCCGTCCTTATAACCCGTTATATCCCTGTATATTCCTCATATTATATATTATATACTCTCCGGCCGTATAACTAATCCCGTCCTTATAACCCGTTATATCCTGTGTATTCCTCATATTATATATTATATACTCTCCGGCCGTATAACTAATCCCGTCCTTATAACCCGTTATATCCTGTATATTCCTCATATTATACATTATATACTCTCCCCCCGTATAACTAATCCCGCCCTTATAACCCATTATATCCCTGTATATTCCTCATATTATATATTATATACTCTCCCCCCGTATAACTAATCCCGTCCTTATAACCCGTTATATCCTGTATATTCCTCATATTATATATTATATACTCTCCCCCCGTATAACTAATCCCGTCCTTATAACCCGTTATATCCTGTATATTCCTCATATTATATATTATATACTCTCCGGCCGTATAACTAATCCCGCCCTTATAACCCGTTATATCCCTGTATATTCCTCATATTATATATTATATACTCTCCGGCCGTATAACTAATCCCGTCCGTATAACCCGTTATATCCTGTATATTCCTCATATTATATATTATATACTCTCCGGCCGTATAACTAATCCCGCCCTTATAACCCGTTATATCCCTGTATATTCCTCATATTATATATTATATACTCTCCCCCCGTATAACTAATCCTGTCCTTATAACCCGTTATATCCTGTGTATTCCTCATATTATATATTATATACTCTCCCCCGTATAACTAATCCCGTCCTTATAACCCGTTATATCCCTGTATATTCCTCATATTATATATTATATACTCTCCCCCCGTATAACTAATCCCGTCCTTATAACCCGTTATATCCTGTATATTCCTCATATTATATATTATATACTCTCCGGCCGTATAACTAATCCCGTCCTTATAACCCGTTATATCCTGTATATTCCTCATATTATATACTCTCCGGCCGTATAACTAATCCCGTCCTTATAACCCGTTATATCCTGTATATTCCTCATATTATATATTATATACCCCCCGTATAACTAATCCCGTCCCTATAACCCGTTATATCCCTGTATATTCCTCATATTATATATTATATACTCTCCGGCCGTATAACTAATCCCGTCCTTATAACCCGTTATATCCCTGTATATTCCTCATATTATATATTATATACTCTCCCCCGTATAACTAATCCCGTCCTTATAACCCGTTATATCCTGTATATTCCTCATATTATATACTCTCCCCCCATATAACTAATCCCGTCCTTATAACCCATTATATACAGGGCATATCACTCATTTGCTATTTGAGTCAGAAGGGCAAATGCTCTTAACTGTCCGACTACCAGTGGTTAAATGGAAGGGAGATTCCCGCAGTATGGCTGCCGGTCGCCAGAGAAGCAGCCCCCACACAGAGCCGGTATTGGAGAGCGCGATATTCGCTTATCTGCAATACAATGAAAGGAAAGCACATGTCTCACACAGCTGCGGCGTACAGTATGGAGCAGCCCGCATGGGTTTGCGCCGCTCGCCTCCCGGATCCTGCCTGCTGCATTCTTCCCTTTAATCCCCGGCTTAATACACGCACGTAGAACGAGGAACACAGTAAGAAGGAGCCACGCGAGTCCTCTGTGCCGGAGCCCCATCCAAACTGCTACTGTTCCGGCTTTTCATGCAGCCTGCCGATGCGCGCGGGACTTGGCAACCTGCGCGAGGGCCCAGTTGAAAATTATAAACAGCTGGAGATGACAGTTGTTTTAACAGCTGAGCTGACAGGATTAATTTAAACGCAGTGAAATCAAAATGTAGATAACACCTGTTTAGTGTTTCAGGGCCGTTCCTCAAGGTAGGCCAAAAAACAATGGAAAAAACAAAAAAAATAAACCATTCTGCACACAATCCAGCCCCCCCCCTAATGATAAACCTATGGATAGAATAGAGCGGATTTTTTAATGCGTTGGGGGGGCTGTCAGACCATCTGCCCACATTTACTGCAGACTCCTGCCCCCCCTCGTCCTGACCACAGACCGGTCAGGAATGGTCACATTCCCTCACCCTTCCCCGGTGGTGGAAAAAAAAAAAGTGGGAAAATCGGCGAACCCTACAGAGAAAACGCAACATTTTTATAATCCCCAAACTAGAAATTTTTGGGGTAGTTTTTACAAAACTGATTCATTTTCATTCTCTTATCATCAGCTCCGATGGGGGGTCGGGGGATTTACAGCAGGAACGGATCACACCTTCACTGGGCTGCAACTCCTACCATCCTCAGCCAGCCTTTCCGTTCCCCAATTAAAACCACCTAGTAAGTTGCCGGTAAAAGTGATCCAAGTGCCGGGACCCCCATTACCAGCTCAGGTATGGGGGGGGGGGTGTTAATGCACGGCCATTCCTACATATTCTCCAAATATCGTTTGTTTAAAAGAAACAAAAAAAAAATGCTTCCTTTGTTAACATTTAGGCAAAAACACAATTAGCTCGGACCGCATGCCGTCGCTGCGAATGAATGTGAGCCGGGTTACCGGGCGGCCTCTCTTCCCAGTGAAGTGTAATGAATGGCGTTGTGCGGCGGAGGCCATTGTTTGGAGCTCAGTTGGTTAGTCAGATTTTTCCATGTTAATTAATCGAGGTTCCCATCTGCAACACTTTAATTAAATAACGCGAGCATGACTCAGAAATGTCGCTCTACACGCTGCTCCGCGGGCGGCCCGGGAAGGTAGAAGCCTTCTGCACGGCTACACACTACACGCTACGGGTTTATGGCACATGCGTGGAAACGGTCTCGTTGCAGGCACGGCTGTGGTAGGGTGAACCCCCCACCCCCCCGGCCTGAGACCTTGGGTTCCAGATTTTATTCTAACGGCGGGGCGGCGATTTTCTCCCGCAGAGGATTTAGAGACATGGACGGGTTCCAGGGGGTCTGGCAGAGCAGCCGCAGCGGGGGTCCCCGCACGGCCAGATCCCTCTGCGCCCAAAACAAAGCGTTTGGATGATCAGGCGTCAGCGCCAAGAGAGGAACAAAGCGTTTTTGGACGCGGCGTCTAGAAGAGAAACGACACAGCGGGACTCGATCCCGGAATCTGGGGAACATTCCTGTGACACGCGGTCTATCACGACGCGCCACCCAACATTGTGATATCCCGAAATGCCGATATACAAGGGCACCAAAAGAACACTCAGCAGGCCCCAGACATCACCCCAAGTTCCACGCAATAACCCCAAAAATCCAAATGAGAAAGCAACACATTAAGCAAACCAGGCCCTCATTTTTGTCACCACTTCCTCCTTTTTATTAACCGGAGAAAACTTTGCTGAATATTAAGGCGGCTTCTTTACGCCCAGACATTGTGGAATTTATAGTAAATAGACCGTAGATCACCGGATCACAGACCGGATCACAGGCCGGATCTCATGACGTCTTCTCCCCAAACCCCGAAGCTTCACGTTTCATTCTATTGTTTCGGTGCGCGGCCGGTACCCGGTACCCCGGAACATGTTTAGGACACATTGTGGCCGAGTTCCGGAAGCGATGTATCCAGCGGAATCTCCGTCACCGGAACGCTTCGCCCGTTTGGGCCGCACAGTACGGACTGCCGTCCCGTTCAGGCTGATGACGGATTGTTCTCGTTGTTTCCGTCCTTGGGTTTTATCTCCTTCCACAATGCGAGGAGATAATTACAGACAACGCCGCCCAACGGCTCAGTTAATGTTAATTTATACAACAAACTAATTACTAGCAAATGGTAAAATTCACATGTGGACGTCCGCCTCTCTCCCACGCGCCGAGCGAAGCCAGGAGCCATCTGTCTGGTGGGGAGCGAGCAGGAGGCAGCTCCTGGAGGGCAGATCATTCAGCCCTCGCCACCGGGGGGGGGCATTGAATCTGAGCCGCAGTCTATAGTGATACCGCCATTGGCTGTTCCCGGGGGGAGCGCGTCCCTAGCCCACTGCAGACTACCTAAGCTATATAACAGTATCGAGCGCGCACTCAGTTTGTGGCAGAAGTTGGGGGACTCGCTGACGCTGAATACACCGAGTCCCCGGGCAGGATCGTCAGCCTCAAAGCAGGGGCCGGGGAGCACTTGCGGCTCCAGCAATAATAAACCTATATATTTTGGGGTGCGATGCTGCGTTCCCTAACTGGTTAACCCTTTCAGAGTTAAACGCGCTTTCTGTAACCAAATCCTGGGAGTTTAAAATCACTGTGTGTGTGTGGGGGGGCACCCCTGAACCCGCTGACCGCGCGGCCCCCGCTGAACGGGAAGGCAGATCGTGGGAGATAAGAGTGAATCGGGGTCAGGCGTTCCGCATCGCGCGTCTCCTCCGTCATATCATGTCACACGTTCCTGACACGCGCACAATAGCTGAAAAGCATAGTTCTTACACCGGCGGCAAGTCCTTACAAGCTCTTCTGCCGAGATGTGATTAAGGTTTTGTAACAAAAAGGGGAAAAAAAACTTTTGTTAACTATTTTCATTCTTATTTGAAGAGGGGCCCGGCCAAAGAGCGGGATTACCGCGATCCGCAGACAATGCAGGCGGCTCGGCGAGGAATTCCTCAGAAATGGGGGTTTCAGTGGACGGGCAGCGGGTCGCCCGCCGTGTGACAGGTATAGGAACCGAGCGCTTCGTTCAGATGCCGCGGGCCGCACACCGACGGGGCTGTTTGAGCTCCAATGCCTGTCAGTTTACTACCTGCAGCGAAACGAGTCTTCAGGATGATGTCTGTATTATTATAACACCAACATATTCCGTGGCGCTGTACAGCGAGAGTACATATCTACCGGCCCGATGGCATGAACCCCGGGGCTGTCCAACCCTTCCTCGCAGAGTATAGAGTTTGGGGCCAGACACAACCTTAACGTGTGGAAGTCACCCCTCTCCTGGAAGGGGCAGCTGGGGCAGTTTCCCCAAAAGGTTAAAGGCCCTTAGGTGATGTTCAGGGGGTAAATGCGAGGATTTCATCCCTTATCGTTCCTTTCAGCACACGCCGCGGAGCCGTATACTCATAATAGAGCCGTATACTGCGGAGGTAATAAAGAGCGCAGAGAAACCCCCGAGTGTGGAGTACAGAAGAATTTATTAAAGCCCCGTTTCATCCAGTGCATTAAATCCAAGGCATTCCTCCTTCAAAATCATTAACGGGAAACCCGCTGTCCTCCAGCTTCACAGGCAGAGGACGGAAGCTCGGACGCCGCCGGCTAATTAGCAGGACGGCTGCAGTTTGCTGGCTGGGTTAGCGGCAGAAACGTCTACATCGCCGACGCTCGGCTCCGGTGAACAATCAGGAAGACGCAGCGATCTTTCCTCGTCAAACCGACCCGGCCTTTTAACACTTCGACCCGACAGGAACTATTAAGAAACTGTAATAACTACGACTTCGTCCGGAGGGGGAACGCAAACCTCCCACGTCCGACCTCGGAGTGTCACCGTCTGACAGCGCCCTGTGTTTAACCTTCATTAATAATAATCTAAAAATGTAAATATAGCGGAGTAATCGATAACTATGAATTCTAACCACGAGTACTGATCCTCAGCCAAACAAGGGTTAAACAGGGTTGACCAGACCCCTAGCAACATCCACAGTTATCCACGCAAGAGGCGGAAGGTTCCGTTACAACCATTATTCCTGAGCAGGGGGAAGGAATTTTCCGTTACTCTCCTCACTTCCTGTCTTGTCTTACAGTAGCTCCCGGGTCAAGACTCAGGTAATAAATCAGCCACCGACCTGCACTAGTTTGGTATCCCCAGCACTCGCTGAAGTGAAAAAGGACTAATAAAAGGAAGAATTAATGCGGTCCCGGCTAAAATAACCGGACATAACAATAGTTCTGTATGAGGCTCCCGTTTGGACCCGATGGAGATCCGGTTCCTTTCTGTTTTCTGACCCCCGGCTCTCGTCGTTAATCGCAGGACGCAGCGTTTCACGATAACATTTTATTAATGCACCGGGAGGACGGTTTGCAAATTAAAATGAAATCGGCGCTGAGTGTTTCTGAGAGGTGCGCGAGTCGAGGGCCGAGGAGACGGATTTGGGGATGAATTCCGCCGCCGTCTCGCTGAAGCGGAGATATAATTACCGGCGAGATCTGGCTGTGAAAACGGCCGTTTCCATTATTTTTCATAACACTGTTTTCCCAAATAGAAGCCAAATGAATAATTTGGTGCCACAATATCAATAAATAATAATAAAATTCAAGTGTTTACGACCAAAAGCTTCACGCAACGCAACGACATTGAACCCGGGCAGCCCCCGCACCTGCCATTTCTTGCCTCTGTACTAAAGACCTCTAACATCCCCCCCGGTGTGAGCGATAAAGGGTTAAAGAAGGCCAGAGAAAAGTCCCAGACCAAGTCATGATCCAATGATACTGGGGTTAAACGGGTTGAAGAGCTCACAATCCATTAGTGATTCTTTAATAACCCCAATCCAATTTACCCCGGCTACAGGTTTCCGGGAGTCCAGTCACCTCTGGTTAATAATGTGTTGCATGTAAACGTGTTGAACTGCCCCCCAACACCCCACCATGCCTCTGTCCTTTCATACCCCAGACCCTCTTCACCCAATCATGTGCCTTCATGCCCCAGCCTCTCTACACTTCACACTGCCCCTCCATATCCCACCATGCCCCTCCCCCTCCATGCCTCAGCCCCTCCACATCCCACCATGCCCCTGCATGCCTCAGCCCCTCCACATCACACCATGCCCCTGCTCCTCCACATCCCACCATGCCCCTGCCCCTCCATGCCCCTGCTCCTCCATATCCCACAATGCCCCTCCCCCTCCATGCCTCAGCCCCTCCATATCCCACCATGCCCCTGCATGCCTCAGCCCCTCCACATCCCACCATGCCTCAGCCCCTCCACATCCCACCATGCCTCTGCTCCTCCATGCCTCATCCCCTCCATATCCCACCATGCCTCAGCCCCTCCATGCCCCTGCTCCTCCATATCCCACAATGGCTCTGCCCCTCCATGCCCCTGCTCCTCCACATCCCACCATGCCCCTGCTCCTCCATGCCCCATCCACATCCCACCATGCCCCTCCACATCCCACCATGCCCCAGCTCCTCCATGCCCCATCCACATCCCACCATGCCCCTTCTTGCCTCAGGCCCTCCACATCGTAACATGCCCCCTTCATGCCCCAGTTGCTTTTATTCCATAGGGTGAGAAGGACGTCTGACATACGTTGGATTAGAGACCCCTCATGTAAATCAGGCTATTGTTATTAGGTAGCGAACCCACTGCGTGGCCCGAGGCGACGGTCGCACAGAAGCTCGCGCTCTAGATGTTATCTCGGTCGTGTTAAAACACATATCTCTACGAGCGACTCTCACATCTGTGGAATTTCCATGTAAGACGAGGGAGGAGGCCCCGTTTCAATAGCATTTCTCAAATGCCGGATCACCAACCTGAAGAACTGCCAAGAAAAAACAAAAGCCAAGCAGAAAACTTCACGGGGACAAAAGGAGAGGACAAAGGTTCAAGAAAAGGCTTCTCACCCGGGCAGAACCGCCCAACAAAGCGCATTGTCCAGGAATAGCACACGGCAAACACCGGCGACAAAGCCGGCGATGAAAGATATATTTACTCGCTCGCCGTTTGTTTCCATTCATGTTACACCCACCATAAAGCGCGCATTGTCCCCCCGGACAGCCAATCCGCACGGGCCGACACCGCGAGGCGCCGGAGGAAGATATACAGAGGCCGGGTGTGATGTCTGCCACCAAACTCGAGCCCCGCGTGGCCTGCGGTCACCGTCAGGGAGTCAAAATAAATTCATAAATAAAAGTAACAATCTAATCTATAAACCTTTATCTATAACCGCGTGGGACCTTAGTCTAGAACTTTCTGCGTACGTTATCAGCCGGATCTAGAACCCAGAGAACGCGGAGGGCCGGCTACACGAAGGGTGAATCGGTGCAAAAACAGGGCAAATTGCAACATTTAAAGGAATCGTCGGAACAAAGAAACAAAGAAGGTTCTATTGTATCTCTAAGTTTTACTTTCTGCCCAGAATCGCCCGTTGGTCGCCCGTTAGTCACCCGTTAGTCGCCCGCATGAAGTCCTAACAGAAAAAGTATTCTGCAAAAAGTAACCCAGAAACGCGGAGTCTGCGGATAGGAAGCACTGGAGCCGCAGTCTGCGCGGCTGAGATGTTCCGAGGCCGGTGGCCCTGGAGCCCGAGAGCGGAAATATTACCCCCACGCGGAATCTACTGATATTAGACGGCCCGAGGGCCGGAGGAGAGTCCGCACGACTCTGAGCCGGATACAGGAGCTCTTCGGGTCTCAGGATCCGGACGCAGATGGCACAGAAAGTTCTGAAGAGATCTCTCCACTCGCCCAGCGCCATCCGGGTCTCCTTCATCAGCAGCCGATCCTCTTCAAACCCAACAAGCTGCTCGATTTAATTACAAATAAAAGCGCCGTCTCCCGCAGTCACTCAGACGGCTTAGTATGCGCGGTCATGGCACGAGCCCCGTGGGTGAGAAGCAGCCCTTCTAGAGCCTAATACATCAGTTAGAGACCCACGTGACGCCCCCCGGCCAGATTGGATGCTTATTATTCACCCAAGGTCTGAAACCTTTCATACTATGGCTGAGAGGCCTCAGGAACAGGTGGCGGCTTCTTCACTCCAGAACAAGAGCTTCGCGATCGGCTTCGGGGATGGAGGTTGGCACGCCGAGTCCTCCCTGTGTGTTTTATAGCAGGTTGGCTCATCTGCATCCATAAATAAAGTGCTTATTACCCAACCCCGCCACGTCGACGGTAAGCACGGCGGCACAGGGACCCTTCATGTATATACCCTCGTCTATAGCTGCGGGAGCAGAGCGCGGCCCACCCTCTGCAAACAGACCCCGCAAAGCCACTCGAGATCTTTAACGCCGGATGGAGGTCCAAACTTTACAGAACAACTCAACCCAAGAAGACATCATAAAAACCCAGAACCTGTCGGCCCCATCCGGCCCGCGTCTAGTCGCCCATTTCTCAGTATGTCTATCCCATGCATGTTTAATCCCCTCACTGTATTACCCTCTACCACCTCTGCCGGAAGACTCTTCCACTTATAGACCACCCTCTCAGCGAAGTAAAACTTCTTTTCATACACAGCTCTGAAAGCAAATGTAACATCGAAGACGGCTGGAACTAAAAATAAAATTTCTTCTTATTTAGCATGGGATGTAAACAACGTAAACCGCCTGTATAACAGTAAAGCGCGCGATGAGGGACGGGGCCGCGTTAGTTACTGCGTGTATCGCGGAGGATGCGTTTGCGCTCGTTCTAGAAGCTCTCTCTCCGCACAGAGAGGGACGTCCGTTCCTGATAAACGCGTTACAGTATCGGCTCTCGTTCAGAATGTTCAGCACTAGCGGCCGCGTCCCAATAAGAGTATTTACGGCGTCTTTTTCCTCCCCGTGTACTGGAAGCGTCTCTAATGACCGCAGCCGTGTAAACACGACTGGAAAGTGCCGGGAATCGGAGGGGGCTGATTAAAGCCGGGATCGCGGACACAAAGCTGGAGTTAAAGAGACGAAAGGAAATCCGAACCGCGGCCAATTACAGCCGTCTTGGTTTTGTGCCTCCTCGGGTGAGACGTTAAAGAAGTCGTAGGAACTGACCGGCGCCAATCACACTACCCTCAGCCGTAACGACAGACGCTCAGCGGGGAGATCAGGCTGTCGGGAGCGGTGTGGGGGTCCCCAGCGCACCCCACGATTGAGGGGCAATAACCCCTGTTATTTATAATAATAACAGTGAAACGCCGCTCCCTGTAAACGGCCGCCGGCAGACGCAGCGCACGCCGCGGGGAACGACGTTATCGGAGGACGGGGCGTCTCGTCATGCAGAAGCTTCATCGGCCGGTTCATTAAAACGAGTTCTGTGCTTTGGACCCTCGGGGGCCGATTACCAGAAAGTTGTGTATAGATTTCTACGACGAACGCGATGAAATCACCCAAATTTCACGCTGACTGGATGTGCCGTCACCCCGAAGGGAAGCCCTGCCAATTCATACACAACCATTCAGCGAGTCGTGGCCCTCATCAGGGCCGCCCGGAGCCGATCTCGCTCCACGTACTTCCTGTGCGGTAAAGCCGGGCACTTTCTCTGGGAATATCGGTCTCCGGCAGTTTTAAATTCCCTAAACAACCCCGACTGGAGAATCATTGGCTCTCCGGCCCCTCTGTCTGATTTCGGACACCCGTTTCAGGTCAAGAGCCGAGCTGTTACAGTAACGCCGGCCTTCCGCCGGACGGTAGCCGAGGATTCCCCGCTTTCCGGTTCCAGATCCCACGGAGATCTCTCGCCTGTTAACCCCCCGACGGCCGGACAGAAGCAACCGCTTTTCAAACCCTCTCTTTTTACTAATTATATTCCAGGCGCTCAGCAGAAATAAGATTTAAGAAAACAGACTTTAAAATGAAGTGAAAGAGAGAGACCCCCGATAAACGGCTCGGGGGTGTTTACAGCATAATGCAGAAAGCCAGGGGCATTTGGGCAAATCGGAGTACGTAGAATCCAAATGAAGAGGGTGATTGTTAGCGCAGAGGGGCATTATAAAGACCCCTTTTAGCAGCGGAGAATGCTTCACCCCAAAGACCCCTTCCGCATCGCGTATCATTCCCTCTCGCATTCAACTTTCCTTCACGCGTTTGGATCGAAACAAAAAAATAAAACAGCGTTTCCACCATTATTCCTCCCCTGGTTTGATGGCGAGAAGCGGAGCTATGAATATGGCACTTTCATAATGACTTAACAAAGGCTTAATGAAATTTTCATCACAACCCGCTGTTCATTTTAATGGCCTTTGCAAGACAATAGAACAATAGGAGGGGAAAAAACGAGAGAAAGTCACGCATTGGATGGCTTTTTCTTCTCTCTCCCTCTTATTTTCAAAGAATCCGAGATCTTTTGTTTGTAGATTTTCGCAGAGCCGAGATAATGCGCGGACCGGGGAACCATTTTAAAGTCTGACTCTAACCTTTGCTAATGGGGTCTCCGGAACACGAGCCGTCCTCGCGCTTAAATCCCGCTCTTCATGCGCCTCGCATTGTTCTGCTCTGTATTATCGCCAGCGCAGCGCTGCGTCGGGTGGGGGGGTTCCGCCGGCGCATGTCGCGGGCACAAAGTTCCGTGCGTTAAAGAAAACAACATTAACAAACTGCAGAGCCACATGCGCAGCAACCGGCATTAAACGCAACAAAGACTTCTCTTCCGGTAATAAAATCCGTCCAACCCGACACCTCCCATAAAATCATCTCGGGAAGCACGGAAGCGGCCGCGGCGATATGTCCAGAAAGGGCCTGCCTGAGGTGTATAACGGAGGCTGAGGGGCTTCACCATCCTAACACAGAATATTTAAAGCCCCCCACGTCAGCCATCAGGAGCGGGATCAATCACCCCCACGACCTTCTGCCCCTGAGAATTGCCTGACGTTCTTATATTCTAAGCCTTCATCAGAATGTATTGGCTTTCACTTCTTCTTTGTCACAAAGTAACGTCTCTAATGGAAAGGGATTCCGGGCCGGCTCGCCGCTCGCCGCCATTACGAAGGACCAAGTGGACGGCGGATCTGCTGCGGAGTTGGACAATCATTGACTAAACGGAGCGAGTCGGTCCATGCCCTGGCTGAGCCACAAATCAAACGCTCACAGAGCAAACAGGCACACAAACCACAATGTTATTCCTTTTGTTACTTAACACAATGCGATACGTCACAAATAACACAAACCGCAGAGCAACGAGAGCGATGGAACAGCAGATAAACGAAGCGAGTGCGAGCGAGCGGCCGGGCTCAAACTCCAGCCGCCTCCTGACAAACGCTCCCACTCGCTGGGGACGGAGCCAAGACAGAGGAAAAGTTATCTCCGAGGCGTCTCTCCTTACCTTCTGGTTCGCTTTTAATGAGCTCCTCCATTTTCCTCTGCTTCAGTGTATCGACCACGTCCGCCAGGCTACCCTTGCGCCGCTCGGGGGTCCCCAGGCCGGTGTTGGAGTCGCTGCTCTGGCGCATGCCGTCTTCGGCCTTCAGGGGTGAGGTAGCTGCGTTGTGCGGAGCAAATGAAGACATCATCTTATTGCCATCAACTTCCTGAGCAACAGATAAAAAGACACGGGGGGGTAAATCAAAAAGGACCGGGGTCAAACTGTCACACATATGACATTATATTATATATATATACGCGCATGTTCATGCCAAAGCATAATATAAAGGACTGACCGGCAGCCGGACCCTCCCCGTAACATGAAATAGAAAATCTATGAAACTAGTAAAACTAGACGGACGTTACTCCGGATACTCCGGATACAGCAAGGACTCCCCCGGAGATCCAGCAAACCCGCGGCTCAGAGACCCCCCGCTCCCGAGCAGGAACTCGCCAAAGTCGGGTATTTATCAGAATTAATTATAACGGATCTGGTAAAGGTCGCGGCGCTCGGTAACGGCTCTGCCCAGGTCCCCGACATAAAGTCCTCATTCCGGGGCAGATCAAACCAACCAGCGCCATGGACAATCCATCGCCTTCTAAAGGTGAAGAATAGGGACATGCGTGACGTTAACGTGCAGTCCGTGTGCTCATTATTACAGTTTTTACAAACGTTACACGCGTTCCAATAATGTATCTACAGAACGAGCTCACGGCGGCGCCGATGGGTTTCACCGCCAGGGCTTCATAAAGACCTCTATAAAGACCTTGCGGGGTCGAAGCGCTGCCACCGTCTGTGTGGGCATTAAGACTCCTCACGACTGGAAGTTCTGAGCCTCGTCTGTTTATTTCTCTCCCCGGTCAGCTAAACCCCGAGCGCTTGGCGCAGATCGCAGGCCGTTCTGAAATCGTTGGGCGAGACGCTCTGCAGAAACCCAACGAAGACCAGGAACTTTCCGACGTTCTGAGTTTCTCAAGCAGCTCCTCGGCCCGATTCAGAATTCGGGTGTTGGGTGTGGATTGCAGGACCCACGATGGGCGCACGGAACCCACGCCGATCACCTCATATTTACACGAAGCCTCAGAGAACACGCAATCCTTACACGCGGAGCGGTCCGAGACGCCAGACGCGCGGAGCCCTGGGCACGGGTCGCTATACGTTATTACGCCGGTTACTAAACGCTTTCATTCCCGGCTAACAGAAAGCATTTTTATTCCTCAGGTGGATGAAATGGTTAATAGGCGAGCGCTGTCATGTGACCCGCGCTACTCCATTATTTTGCAGACTTGAATTCCTGGAATTAGCTAAAGTATGAAGGGTTCTTGGGAAAATTAGCTAGCTATCAAGGGTCTGTAGGCTGCGAGTAATTGCTAGCTCACCAGGCCGCATTGTCCGCCACCTATAATTCCAGCAGAATTGCTTTGTTCCAGGATCCATTGTGCGGCACAATGTATCGGGTTTTGTAAACATATAATATGTGGAGTGTGTGGGATAATCTCCCCAGAAAGTAAATGCAAACAAGGAGAGAGATCTTTGTTTACCGCCTTAGATTGAAAAACATTTCAAGAGAAAGTGAATTATCCTTTAGCGATGGCGCTCGATGAATTGGCAAATACTCTTTGTGCCGTTCTACAGGATAAACGCGCAGCCTTTCTTTCTCTAATATCGCTATTTTTTTCTTTAAAAAACAAATATAGGGAAACACTAAATGTTTTCATGTAAAACAATTCTGTGACATTAACTTAGGCCCGGCCAAAAAATCTATTTACTGACAATTTTCCAGCAGGACCAGAGACGTCATTTCACTGCATTATATTTATATTTTATATACACACACACATTCATACACACACACACACACACACATTCACATATACATATATATATATATATATATATATATATATATATATATATATATATATATATATATATATATATATTACACACACATTCATATACACACTCACTATACACACATTCATACACACATTCATATACACACACACATTCATACACACACACTCACTATACACACATTCATACATATATATTTATATATTACACACACATTCATATACACACTCACTATACACACATTCATACACATTCATACACACACACACATTCATACACACACACATTCACTATACACACATTCACTATACACACATTCATACACACTACACACACATTCATACACACACTCACATTCACTATACACACACACACATTCACTATACACACATATATATGTGTGTGTGTATATATAGTGAATGCGTGTGTGTGTGTGTGTGTAATATATATATTACACACACACACTCTCACTATCTATACACACATACATATTATATGCACACACACACACACAGTATGTATAATACAAATTAACTTTGTGATTAGTCTATCAAGGTCCCCCAAGTGACTGGAAATAAAACTATTTTCCATTCAGAACCTGAGCTTCACTCAGTGAGTGTGACCTCATGGAGCCATCTTCCTAAACCTCAATCAGCCAAGGGAAACCAAGCAGGTACCGTGCGGCTAACGTATCGGGGGTCCGGCAGCCCATTCATTAACATCAAACAGAGCAAAATCATTAAAAAGCTCCTATGGAGACACTTAGAAGCTCATAACGCAGAGAGAAGCCGCGCGGCAGCGAGTTACCCGTCAGCTTAGAAAATGAAGTCTCCTCTCAGACTCCGTCTCGTTACAATGCAAGAGCTTAACGAACGTTCCACGCGCAGGCAACGAGCCCCACATGTATAGAAGTTACAATATACCCCTTCGCCCATTGGACAGTCCCAATATGTCTGGGTCCCGCAGGTCTCACCGATTTGCCATCTCGAGGGCCACTTCATAACCATGGATTCTGGAAACTAACATTTTGGGGGTATTTACACCAAATAACCAAATATAATGTATCAATTTGGTAAACGAAGCCTCCTAACGTCGGCAGAAGAAACCTCTGAACCAAGAGCTGCCCCGCGACCCGTATACAGCGCTGGGGGGGATATTACTGTATACAGCGCTGGGGGTTATATTACTGTATATAGCGCTGGGGGGGATATTACTATATACAGCGCTGGGGGTTATATTACTGTATACAGTGCTGGGGGTTGTATTACTGTATACAGCGCTGGGGGTTATATTACTGTATACAGTGCTGGGGGGGATATATTATTGTATACAGCGCTGGGGGGGATATATTACTATATACAGTGCTGGGGGTTATATTACTGTATACAGCGCTGGGGGGGTTATATTACTGTATACAGCGCTGGGGGGGATATATTACTATATACAGTGCTGGGGGGTATATTACTGTATACAGCGCTGGGGGTTATATTACTGTATACAGCGCTGGGGGGGATATATTACTATATTCAGTACATTATATTTATTTTCTCACACGCAGGAAAATAAAATAAAAAAGCTTCCTGTGAAATTTGCTTCAAAGCCTGGGATTCCCCGCCATACGGGACCAAAAAGCGTCCGGCGGAGAGTAAGACGACCCGCGCATGCGCTGCGCTGCCAGGTGGCAGGTGAATATAAGAGATATTAATATCAATTATTTATAGAACGGCGGAGCCGTCAGACAGACCGAGAAATCTTTAAGTAAAAAAATATTTCAAATGATCTCCCGACGCGGCTCGGAACAGACAGAAGCACGCGCCAGACCTCTTAAGGGTTAAAAGACGGCCCCCCGCCGGTGCGCTTGAATATTTGCATATAAATGAATAAATAAACAACGCAAGCGGAAGAGAAAGAACGAGGAAGAGAGTCTTAAACACGGCGGCTCCTCCAGGCAGATGAAGAGGTCAGCGAGAGCCGCCGCCGTAATTCACTGTGACAGATAACGCGCTAATCTGCGCTCAGAGCGGCCCTAAGCCGCGGCTCTCCGGGGACGCGCTCGCCCCGCTCCCACCGTGTATCACTTCATACAACTGCCGTGACAGCTCCCCGACTTCTCTCGCGTAAATCTCTCGCCAGTCAGACCGCCGCGCACGCATTAGCAGCTAACACGCGGCGCCGGGACCCCGAGCCCCCCACCTTCCCCAGGAGAAGACGTTTAGCATTCGGATAATCCATTGATCCCCGCTCCATATCGGCTTGGAGATTCTCAATCTGCCGTTTGACTCGACGGCGCGGGAGAACGGAGCGACGTTTCATGTTCACGGAGACTTAGCGCTCCCTCTCTCCCCATCTCTCCCTCTCTCTCTCCCTCTCTCTCGCTCTCCCCCTCTCTCGCTCTCTCCCTCTGGGTCTCATCGTTTTCAAAGCCTTCGCGGGCTCCGTTCAGAGATTATCCCGAACCCCTTTCGGCATTTGCCGGGGAATCAGCGATCTTTAATAATTTGCGCTATTTGAAGGCGAGGATTTACGGGGCTAAAAAGCCCGCTTTCCGTCACGTTCTCCGGGGCCGCATATTTTATTTGCTGCCGCGGGAAATATTCACCAGTGAAAGACAGAAAGTGCTTTTCCCCGAGACGCCCGGCGTGGGGTCAGGCAGAGCGGTAACGGCGCCAGCCCCAGGACACGAATTAAGAGACGGAATCCAGCGAAAGGCTTTCAGCGAATCCCACAGAGAACCGGAAAGAGCCGTTTGTCTGCCGAGCGCGTCGGGAATATCGCCGGTCAGCCTGATTTAGCGAGATGACTTTAGCAGCAATATGTCAGAATTCCCGAGCGTCGCGTCGCATTTATCTCCCGCCTCGCCGACATTTCACATCGCATCGCGTCACGCAAAGCAGCCCCGAGCCCCGCAAAATGAATAAAGCAGTCGCAGCCGGGGGTCTCGCTGAGGCATCGGGGGTCTCGCTGAGGCATCGGGGGTCTCGCTGGGGCATCGGGGGTCTCGCTGAGGCATCGGGGGTCTCGCTGGGGCATCGGGGGTCTCGCTGAGGCATCGGGGGTCTCGCTGAGGCATCGGGCGCTCCGCGGCGGCTTCGGCTCCTTTACTCGGAGAGACGTCAGGAAAACGCAAAGTAAAATCCCGCCGCTTGATACTCGATACTCTCTTCATCCAACCGCCAGCGACGTGGATTTCCACAACGCTTTACGGCAACAGAATGAAAACGCGGACGGTGGTTTAACTCAATTTAAGCATAAAAACCCAGGACCTGCCAGCAGATCGGCCCCATCCGGCCCTCGTCTAGTCGCCCATTTCTCCTGTAAAGACTCGAACCTTAAATCAGTCGTTGTTCTCGTTTAACTGTATTACCCTCTACTACTTCTGCTCGGAGGCTGTTCCACTTATCTACCACCCTCCCAGTAAAGTAACACTTCAGCCCCCCCGTCTCTCTCCTATTGCCTCTCTCTTCTCTCCCGCAAGTCGGACGTATTGAGATCTCAGTCTTTTCTTTTGAAACGTGGCCCCCGTCTCTGGCATGTAAAGAGTTAAGCCCGCTGTGAAGCCGTTAACGTGGATGCTGGTAACGGTTTAAATGTCTGAGCGTCATTTGTCGCCATTGTGTCGCCGAGCTCCGTGTCCTTCGACGGCATAAACTAAATCCTAA
Organism: Spea bombifrons; assembly: GCF_027358695.1. Lineage (NCBI taxonomy): Eukaryota > Metazoa > Chordata > Amphibia > Anura > Pelobatidae > Spea > Spea bombifrons. The sequence continues at coordinate 853,722 of NC_071090.1, forward strand.
ATACAAGCGGCCTTTGAAGCCCCCCGGGCCGCCGGCCGCCAGCAGGGGAGAATAAGAGTCCGGGAAGACGTCAGGTCCTTGCGGTCTTTGTAAGAAAGTAACAGTTACTTCATAATGCAGTCATTTGGTTACAAATTAAACGATTCAGCCCCAGCGGCCGACTATCGGAGACAACCGCGGGCCGAGCGCTAAATACCAGGGAAAACGCAGAAAAACAGCGGGCTGTCCGCGGTCCTGCGCGGGGAACGCAACAAGAGCGGCCGGGGCGGCGAACACGTAACGGCGGGGAGATTTAAAGAGTAACTCCTTCCAGAGAGACAGCGATGACGTCCCCAGCGGGCAGGACTGGGTCTCACCTGCGCAACAGGTCCTCCAACGAGCAGGTAACGCCAGAAAATCACTACCCAAAAAGTACATTACATAGACCGGGTTCTGCCCCAAATCTCTCCTAAATTCTACAGATATCAGACTAGACGGGGGCCGACAGGGGCCGATGTGCCGGCGGGTTCTGAGCACAGAAAGGGATGTAAGCGTTACACGTGTTATTCCATCATGTAGCGTGTCAGGCCGCCCTGTAAAGCATGTAATAATCTCCGTGTGACACAGCGTAACCGGCCATGACAGCTGAAATCCAAGCGCATCGCGAGCGGCTCTGCGTTCCGGATAAGAGCGCCTATCGCTCGCTGAAACCTCGCCGGGGATAAAACGCGAGAAATCGCATGCAGGGAATTACGCGGCCCAACGGCAATCAGCGCTGCCGCATCGCACATATGGTGTGTAAGCCGGACTTAACCCAATCCCCGCAAATCTATCGGCCACGCTGACGAAAAATCACCGCGTGCCACATCCCTGGACGGTAATCACACGTTTACTGACAAAGCCAAGGGGAAAACGGGGCCACGCACACGGCAAGAGGGGCCGCGCACGGCAAGAGGGGCCACGCACGGCAAGAGGGGCCACGCACGGCAAGAGGGGGCCACGCACGGCAAGCGGGGGCACCACACACGGCAAGAGGGGCCCGCGGATTCACAGGATTTATCTATAAAAAGTGACTTCGGGCCAAATCTTATCCCCATAGCAACCAATGATCTGATTGAAACAATCCACTGGTTGCTAAGGCAATAAGACTCACTTTTAGAACTTTTCGCCAGAATTTAAATCATTTGAATTTGTAGCGAAGCTGATTTTCTGGAACTAAAAACAAAAAAAGTTATAGAAGTTTACAAAAAGCTATTGGCCAAATTTATAAACCAGGTAAACGTTTCCATAGCGACTGCCCCTGATGAGCGAGGCGGACCGCGGGGATGATTTATTTCTGAAGCCCCGCAGAGGAAATCTTCCGGATTTTCTGCGTTTCTCTAAACTCATCGGACTTTCCGTGCGGCTTTTAAGTTTTGCTCTTAATCTTTTTTCTTCGTCGCGATAAACCGGGGGTGACGGGGGGGGTGACGGGGGGGGGGCTACGCGAAAGCAAATAAATATTACAGACGGCGGCAGTAACAGTATCTGCAGGGGGAGCGGCGAGCGCCTACCATGCTGTGGTGCGGATGCGTAGGACTCCTGCGCTCGCACGCTTCCTGCGTCAGCAGAGACACGGCCTGGAACTCCTCGGAATGGGGTTTGCTGGGGAAATTGACGAGCAGCGGAAGGTGGAACGCTGGCAGTCCGTCGCTCTCCCCTTCTTCCATTTTCTGCCGGCTTGTCACCATGGCTACCTCTCCATCTGCTTCTCCATACGGAGAGGCTGGCCGCTTGGAAGACATCCTGCAAGGAACAAAAGAGGAGAAAATAATGAAACCTCCACATAAATCCTTAATGCCGTCATTGTGTCGTTAGGGGCCATTGTGACAAAAATGGCTTTTTTTTTTTTTGTGTGCGCGCTGGCAGCGAGCAGGAAGGCGTCCAAATACCACCGCAACGCGGCGGCCGCCAGCACAATGGCCAGGCAGGTAGCGATGGAACACGTCTCGCTGGTTAGAAGTATAATCAACTAATGGCTCGTTCTTTTTTGGCTCCCGAAACGAGAAATTTCACCTATAAAACATTATCCGCCGGGGGCCGTCATCTGGGAAATGTTATTTACTTTTAATCCGGCCGATATCCGCGCCGCACACCCAGGCGAACAAACCAGGTCGCACCTTAAAAATGAAACATTCTACGGGGATGAAATCCTCGGCCGGATATAGGGGGGGGGTTCAGGTCTACGTTCTGTCGGTACAAGCAATCGCCGGGCCGCGGGTTGCATTCCCTACGGAAGAGGCGCCGACGTGCGCGAGATACCAATCGGAACGGCTCTGAAACACGTAGACTGCGGTATTTACCCGGACGGCGGGGGCCACGGCGGACGGAAGCGGACTTATAGCTCAGGTGGACGCGGAAGAATGCAGTAAGGGCAGTAAAGATACGGAATTCGCTAAACACACAGCCGCTTGTATCAAACACGGTAAGGCTTTGGAGAAACGACTGGATGGCGGCTTGGAAAAGAATGTAAAAGATTACAAAAATAACTAGAAATAGAAGTGTAAGATTGGGTAAAAACGGGGGTTTTTTTTAAACACACGTAGCGTTCCCACGTGCATGCGCGATAGGAAGGACAATGTGACCGCGTTTAACAGAGTCCACGAACCATGGAAGACGCATCTAATCAAGCGGGTATTTATTAAACACTCCTGGTAACGGGGAACTCAATGAAGAGATATCCGGGGATCAATAAGGTCAGCAAGGGTTAAACACGCTAAAGCGGGAGCCGTGATGCTCGAGCGAGGAAAGGAGCCGTTTCTAATTAAAACACCGCGTGGCAAATGAACGCATCTTGTGGCAGCGCCACGCTGTTAGCGAGGAGCGCGGGAGAGCAGATGAGCCGTATTGATTTTCCGTGACACGCTCCGAGTATCCGCTCCATCGGGGTATTAAGTGTCTCGCGGAGAGAGTGTGAGTGACAGCAGCGATTGCAGGGGCCGTCGGCAGAGCCTTCTGTTCCGTTAGAGAATAAAGGAGACACTTAAGGGACCTTTCGCCTCCTCGAGAGATCATCACGCCGGCTCTGTGACGCTCTCCAGGGCCACGTGGGCCGTTATCAGCAGGAGCCCTCCCTGCATGGAATCCACTGGATCCTAAGATCACGTGATCAGCCAGAGATCCACAAACTGGTTCTCCCGGGTTCCAAAGCGAAGCGGAGCACCGGTTAACTATTTAAAGAGAGGCGCTTAAAGATATCAGCGCGCGGCGTCCGGGACGCGAGAAAGAAGGGGGGACAGGGAGAACAAGCCTCCCGCCGGTACCCCCCAACCCGCCGCTACTACCCCAGTCATTATATTCTCACCCATCAAGGCCAATGTGACCCCCACATTTTAGGACAAAGCTGAGGTAAAATATCATTCCGGCGCAAAGTGATAAAGGCGGCGCAGCCAATCGAAACACTCCTTGGTCGTTATGGTGATTGCACCACTTTTACAACCTTTCTGAAATGAAGTATAATATATAATAACGTCATGCGCGGATACATCGGGGGGCAGATCACGCATGAATGTCGGGGGGCATGGGGTTGGCGGTAGGGTAAGAAGACACTGAATGAACGATTACATTAATAGCCCCAGCCATCAATGCACCAAACCCCCCCAGGACTTAATCCCTCTAGATTGTAAGCTCCTGTGCGCAGGACCCTCCTCACCTGTTGTCTCTGTTAGTCAATTTGTTACGTTATATACTACTTGTTATGTCTACCCATTGTACAGCGCTACGGAATATGATGGCGCTATATAAACAATAAATAATAATAATAAATAATAATGATAATAATAATAATAAAAAATAAATAATAATAATAATGATAATAAATAATAATAATAATAAATAATAATAATAAATAATAATAATAATAAATAATAATAATAATAATAATAATAAATAATAATAATTAATAATAAATAATAATAATAATAATAATGATAATAAATAATAATAAATAATAATGATAATAAATAATAATAATAATAAATAATAATAATTAATAATAATAATAATAAATAATAATAAATGCCCCCAAAGGCTCAGGTTCCGGGTAAAATCGCACCAATCCGCGTAAACCTAAAAGTAGCGGAACGGAGTGAATCGAAGAATCGCTGGAATTACCGTTTTGGTTGAAAATGATTTTCCAATTAAAGAGGCCGATCGCTACCTGACACGAAAAGGGAAATTACAGCGAAACGAGGCGACGGGGAATTAAAACAAAAACGTTTCCGCGCAGGTTAAACCTCGGGGCTCCTAACCAACTATAAATCCCTGCCTATTGTGCGAGTTTTTTAATCCGCCGCCCCGGCTCCCGCGCAATTATCTGCGCATGAAGACATCGGAATTAAAAGGTGAAGCAGCGCTGAAAGGGAAGGCGTTTCTGGGTTTTTTCACGTAGTTTCTGAATGACGGCGTTCGGGGGGGGGGATCTCGGCCCCCACGAGGCACACGGCAGGAACCACGGCGGCCGGGGTCCGGGGCTCGACTCAAACAGGCAGAGGGCTCGGTGGGGGGGGGGCAGCTCTCCTTCACGCAAAAACATGAAATAGCCGAATGCTACCTGAATAACGTGTGAGCGATCATTCTGACACGGCCCACACGCTAACGGTGCGGAAACCCTCATCAGGCCGCGCTGCCAGGTGTCCAAAACTGAACGGTCAGGGGCTTACATGTAACTTCCTTAAGTTTTACTTTAGAGAGAGGTAGTAGATAAGATGAATGGCGTACCGGCACAAGTGGTTTATACTAATACAGCAAGGGGATTCAAACATGCATGGGATAGACATACGGCTCCTGAATCTAAGACGAGACCAACGGCTGATTAAGGTTTGAGTCTTTACAGCAGGAGAAACGGGGACTAGACGGGGGCCGGATGGGGCCGATAGCACAGGTGGGTAGGGAGCACCACTAAAAGTTAAGAGCCACCGGTACAGTTTTAGGACACAGAAAATGGCCATAAGGGGGCCTCTGATTTGGAGACGCGCAGCGTTTCGGGGAAACCGGAGCCAGCGCTGAACCCGAAGACTGAACGGCAGAGCGGCCCCTCCGCGAGGGCCGGGAGAGCTGCGCGTTCTGAGTAGGGGAGAGCGGGATCCTGGGAGATTCTGCGTTTGGGTTAAAGTCGGCCGTTCTGCTGCTTTTCCCAGCTGTATAAACGGCGGAGTCCGGGGCGCCGGCTGAGACAACGAGGATAAAAGCCCCACCACCAGAAGAGGTAAATCACCCATTAACGCGCTGTTTGTTTTTCCTCCCCCAACACAAGGCTGAGACCCTTTTTTTTTTTGTTCTTTTAATTAACAAATCCCCCCCCCCCCGGAACAGCCTTTATCTGTCTAACTGGGGATCTCCAGCTCCGATCAAAGCTTTACAAGAAAAAGGTAAAATTCACAAAAAAAAGTACAAAAAAAAAGCTTTAATCAGAAAATTCCTTAAACTTCCATATATTGGTGATCAATAAATACAAATACAACGTGGGCCGAGAGCGCGCAAACTATCCCAGAACCCAGAGACCTAACCAAAGATTTCATGTAAATCATAGAAAATCGGACAAATCCGACAAATCCGGGTTCTAGATTTTTCTATAAATCCGGGTTCTAGATTTTTCTATAAATCCGGGTTCTAGATTTTTAGGATTTGTTTGATTATTTAATTAGAAAAAAACGTTGCCTTCTTTGCAGTAAAAAGGTGAGTTTTTTAAAACCACAAGGAGTCCGATTTCACCAAACCTCTGTAAACCAGAAGCTAGAAAGCCAAATATATACAGCAAACAGCACAAGCGCTGCGTTAACCAGTTAAAGCCCAAACAGCACAAGCGCTGCGTTAACCAGTTAAAGCCCAAACAGCACAAGCGCTGCGTTAACCAGTTAAAGCCCAAACAGCACAAGCGCTGCGTTAACCAGTTAAAGCCCAAACAGCACAAGCGCTGCGTTAACCAGTTAAAGCCCGCGCCCGGTTTATCGCACGGCCTTCCCCGGAGCAGGAGACCATAAAACATCACAAATAAGGAGAATTTTAGAGCCAGAAAGTGATACAAAAGTAACCATCGGCTCCCATAAATCAGCACAAAACTCTCTGCCGGTTAACTAAAAACACGCTGAATATAAAGTGACTTCCCGGCACCGCGTAAAACATTATAATAGACACTACGGCTTCTAGATTGTAAGCTCCTGTGAGCAGAGCCCTCCCTGTTGTGTCCTGTTTATCCATTGCTACGTTATAGCAACGATAATAACAACAACAGCAACAATAACAACAACAGCAACAATAATAATAATAAATAATGTTTAAAGGTAACAATAACGATTTGAAGCAGTGAAACGACTTCTGTGCATTTGCTTCTTCACTATCAGATCCCACTTTCAAAGCGTTAGCGAGTTTTACTCGGGGGAAGACGTTTGCCGTCACACGCGCCGCATTCTCTGAGCATTTTGTAAACAGGAAGCGTCAGCACGGCAGGAAGTTAAGATTCTAACCAAGAATATTAGCCCCGAAATCTCTTGGAAAGAGTAACTCATTATCTGCCAGGAAATAGAAACTGTTACAAATATCTATCTGGGAACGTCACAAAATGTTATTTCATCAAAGCCGGTGTGAAATTGTAGTTTCTTCCCTCAATAAACAGCTTAAAGCGAAGCAGTCGCCATAAAAATTATCTTCCGAAATCATTCAGCGGAGGACGAGAAATGAACAGCGACCGCGGGACCCGGGCTTTCAAACACGCGAAGCGACTCAACACGCCCGGCCACCAACCCCGCTCTGCTTCTACACGGCACCGGCCGTTAATGGGTCAATTCCGGCCGATTATTAATTACATGCAAAGTCCGCACTTTTTGGCCGTTTTTCTTGGATTTTGGACTTTAACCCTTTGTTTCATGTTGATGATAAAGCTGTTCTCGGTTTTATTTCTGTAGAATAATTTGATATTGCTTTACGAGATTAAATTAATAAACGCGCAGGGGGTGAGCCGGTCCGGTTACGAGGCATGCTGGGTAGGTGGGGGTCGGTGTGCGTGCGCAGTACGGAAGGCAGGCGCCGTGTTTCGTAATAGTGAAATAAGTCACGTGTTCCACGCGCTTCGCGTTACAGACGGTTCTCATTTAAAGGCCTTCGTGGAAAAGTTGTTGGAGCTCCAGAAAAGTGCCCTCTTGGGCCAAATTGTAAACCAGCCGGAAGTCAAAAGGCCACGAGATACTTATGTTCTAGAGACCGGCGCGGCGTCCCGGGCCAGCATGTGGCAAACAGATACCGGCTGCCTGAAAACATCGACGCCGCGTTCCCAATGCAGATAAACATCTTCCCTCTGGACTCATCAAAGGGGGAATCCGGCATCAATCACTCCAATAAACAATTAGCAACGACATGCGCGAGATTCTGCCGGGTGCCGACAGACCTAAAAGCCAAGTCAGAAAAATTACAAACGCCATTTTTAATGCAGGATTGGGGGGAAGCCATTCTGCTGCGCGCACTTCACTTCCTGCGGAGTTTAACACCAACTTCCTGTGCTCGGTGAGCAGGGTCCCGGCAATATTTAGCGTCCGTCTCACTTGGAACCCTCACAAAAATCTCAATGTTTTAACTTGGATTTAAATTTAACTCTTTATCTGGATTTTCAGTGCAAACCCATTTTGGAAAAAGCCAGAAAAAAACAAACAAAAAAACAATGAACTCAAAAATAAAAAAGGGAAACTCCACGTAATAAACCCCCCCGTGCTGAATGCTACGTTCTGTAGTTTATGAGTCCAATAAACGGTATCGTTCTGCCGCTTGCCCGGTTACCCAAAAACTCCAACAATATCCCTTTTTTATCCTTTTAAAATTGCTGATAATCCAGAAGCCATCAAAAGTCTTATTGGGAAGGAAAAGCAGCGTTTTGGAGGGAAACGATAAAATAACAGCTGTGCAAACTCGGAAGAAGCGATGGAAAACAGATTTAAAAAGAAAACGATTCTGGAAACCTAGTCCTGCAGTAGATCGTCAGCTCCGCTGCCAGGAACCCAGTGTAGTAAAATAATATTTCAGTTAACGGGTAACGCGGGCCGCCGCCGCGCTCGCAGGCACTAATTACATTTTCATGTTAATAATTAATTTTTTGAAAGAAATGTAAATCCATGCGAGATAAATAAAAAAATCATAAAAACAAAACTAAAAATAATCCGGTAATTGGTACCCCGAGGCTTTGGGATCCGGATTAATCCGCCTGTCACGGAACAACTTAAATCTCGCGTAATTCTTTACCAAAAGGAGCAATCTGGGGGTCTAGAAGCGATGGCTGCGTGCAAACGAGCTGCAGCCCCCCCCCGCAGATATCGCAGAATTTAATGCGTTAAACGCGCCGGGGGGGGGCATTCAGAATAAAAATCAGCAAAAACGAAATCCAAATTCTGTATTTTGTGCATTAAACGCACAGCCGCTCTCCAAACACCCGGGAACAGGACAAGCCGTTACAGGAGCTTCGCACAACGTTTATTCTTCATGTCATTTCCCCTTTTTCCTCCCCGTACGTTTCGGTTTCTGGATTGAGGACGCTTGCGGATTGTGGTTGACGCAGAACGAGGGCTCTTTGTGCCGTCGGATACCCAACATGCCCCGGAATAACCTAATTTCACCGCCACACAAGGCTTACAGATTCCACCGGTTACACGCAGGGCGATAAGAACGGGGGTATGTAACACGTATGTTCCAGGCCCGAGCCGCATGCCACGTCCTGGGCGGGTAATTCAGAGCTTTCCTTAAAAAAAACATGAAATTAACGTGAAAACGGCAAATTATTCACCCAACTCCTCTAATCGCATCTGCCGATTTATATTCCGCAACGTTGCACAACGGGTAGACAGCACATAACAAGCAGCGCATCACATAACAAAAGGCGAGGAGGGACCGGCTCACAGGAGCTTACAATCTAAAAATCTAAAAGACATACTGCTGTTGCGGATGGGGCACAAACAGCTAAACAGAGGTCAGACGCGAGATGCGTCGCTCACTACGGCCCGACTACACGACACTTAGAACTCACTCTCATTGCCTCGCCTGTAACCTGCACAAATAACGCGGATAAACCTGCGCAGAGAATCCCAGACCACGGCGTGTAACGAGCTAGAAATCTGATCTGAGATCCGGGGATCTTTCGCGATCCCCGCGGGGCCGGCGCGCTTTACGCTGAATAAATGTAACATTCTGCGCTTGGATGAAGGGTTCCATGCAACGCAGCATTTGGAGGTAGAACGCGAACGATCGGATCATTCTAGAACGATGGCGGCTTCGGTCTTCACTCGCGAGCGACCCGGAACGCGCAGACAGGTTTCACGTGTTCGCAGGGTCTGCTTGCTCCCCGGGCTGCGGAGTAAAGAATAGCCCCATTCAGAGGCCGATGACCCCAGACAGCCTGGGGAGCTCCCCTCGGCAGGGTCCCCGGCGCGCTCCACCCGGACGGACCCCCAACCGCCGCACCTTAACAAAAGTCACATTGTAGACGGTTCATCCCGGAGAGCGAGAAAGCGGAGCATATGCTCCACGCCACGAAGTATCGCACCAGCCCCGCCGCCTGTCACAATAACACGCTGCGCTTATCACGCAAGCTGTCAGCGGACCCCTTTAAGACGAGACCGCCACGGAACATGACAGTATGGAGTATATCGCCGCGCCGCCAGTCACCGAGAATAATGGGTGGCACTCGAGAGCCTCTCTTTTATTTGATGATGACTGACGCTCTAGAATCGAGCGCATTAAGTCACAATAGAGAACTTCTTTTCTTATAAAAAAAATGACACCTTTCATAACACGGAGTTCTGGTGTCTTTATTGAGCAGGTAAAGCGGCGGCGTAAACGCGCAGCGCTGTGACAGATCGCTGCTTTCCAGACAATACTCGCTCGCCGCTTTTGTCTGGAACATTTCGACGTTTTATTGTCGGACGCAGGCAGTATAGAAAAAAGCGGCTTCTCTGAGGATGACAGGCAACCTGCGCGGCGACTTCTTTACATCAAGTTGGGTATAAAGTAGCGAAGAGTCGGCCCGAGGGGCCGTGCGTTCAGAGACAACCTGCGCAGAGGACGCCGTAATCGGTTTTATTCAGAAAATAAAGAACAAAGTGCTTCAAAGTCCGCAATCCGCAAACAAAAACATTATTTATTGATTTCTATAGCGCCCTCATATTCCGCAGCGCTGTACAACGAGTAAAGAGGACATAAATAGCGCATCACGTGACGATCCGAGGTAAAGAAGGGCCTGCTCCAAGAGCTTGCAATCTAGGCGTTAATATGCGACGGTGACGGCATAAATGGTCGTTTTTAACAGTAAATATTTATCATATTTAGAGCTTCCCGTCCCTTTCAATACGAATAAACGGATTCCATGGAAAACAAGTCTTTTTCCCGCATGGAGAACGGACCCCCAAACAGCCCCCAAACTGGCAATTATTACACATTCTTCGTTACTTTTAGGGCAAAATGCAGGGTAAGACGGCTCCGCTAAGTATTTGGGAAAGAAGGGTCCGTCGCACAGCGCAGGGGAACTTTGTTTTTCTTAAGAAAACCCAGATTTCGGTTAATTTATTGAAATTTAACGAGATGTGACAGCGCGGACCTCCTCTCTCCCTGACCGATTCCGAGACTCAAAAGGATCCCAGACGTCGTCGGCTGGAAATAATGCAGCCATTGTATTTACGACACGTGAGATCCTGCAGGTTCCCCGGTAAGAAGGGAAATTTCCCCGTCCGGCAGGGGCCACCGGCAAAAAGCACTGAAATACCTGAAATTCGGGCAGAGACCCAAAAACCCAGAAATCCGGAAAAAAAGGAAACCCTGCGAAAAAGCAGAAGGAACGGCGCTGAGATTTTATATATCGAGCCAAGCGGTTTCTATATCTGCAGGATCCACGTTCCGGCTGACCGCGCGGCCCACGCGTTAACCCCGTGACCGACGACACACGCGGGCGCGCACCTTACACGGAGATAAACGTCCTAACAGAGACCACCGAGACCAGCGAAAGGAGACAGCGCTGGAGCGACAGCTGCCTGCCACTCACTTTACACAGAAAAATAAACCAATAACCCTCTTGGCTTAACCCATTTTCACTATATATATATATATATAATATACACACACACACACACGTATATATATACATACATACATATACAAACACAAACATACACACACACATATATATACACATAGAAGCCTAGAGCCCACTGGCAGATCGGCCCCCCGTCTAGTCGCCGTTTCTCCTGCTCTAAAGATTCAAACCTTAATCAGTCGTTGGTCTCGTCTTAGATTCAGGAGCCGTATGTCTATCCCATGCATGTTTAATCCCCTCACTGTATTACCCTCTACCACCTCTGCTGGGAGGCTGTTCCACTTATCTACCACCTTTTCAGTAAAGTAAAAAAACTTCCTTGTCCGGTCTCTTGTAATATTTCCTCCCTCCTGTACTTTGTTAAATCTCTCTCTTGCGTTTAAATGTCTCTCTCCCATACCCTTTCTCTCTCTCTCTTCTCTCCTCCAAGCTGCGCGGCCATTTTAATATTTCTTATGTATTTACAGTCTGAAGGATGACCGGAGAATCTGTCCCTCGCCAGGCGATTCTCAGCCAATGCACTCCGAGAATATCGCCCTCGGGGTGAAAGCGGGGCTCTCTCAGCGAGACATCGTGCCAAAGCCCGCCATCGACCGGCAGGACCTGAGATTTCACCGACCGGTTAGAGATAAGGAGCGTTACGGGTTTATTGATGATATAATAGCCCCCCGTTGCTATATACAGAGGATGGGACGGATGCCCCGGCTTGGAAGAATTAAATCGAGGTTCGGGGTTCGGTTTCTGCCGGACCGGTTCCTTTTATTTACACCGCGAGACCCGGACACAGAACCCGTTACGCAACCGAAATCAATAAACGCCTTTACGGGAATTCCTGGGATTTACCACCTCTCGGCTCTAACGCTCCACACATGCAGGGCAGGATCCGTCCGCGGCCCCCAGTAATTCAATCCGCCGCGCTTGGAGCTCTCGTAAAACCCACGCATCAGGAATGTGCAGAAAACCAGGACGGCTCTGAACACCGATCCACCCATCCGAGCGCAAACGGGGAGGAAAAGGGGCGCTTAGCGGTAACATGCGCCACGTCCGGGCATACGTTTGCCACAATCCGTATCATCTCATTGGAATTATTTCCCCTGATATATTCCCTAAGGGCGCCGGGCAGCCCCTGCTTGGGGTATACAGTAAGAGGGGTCCAGCCGCCACAGGCTACAGTAGGTAGAGGGCACACAACGTGAAGATGATGGCTATTTAGAAGGCATCCAAGGGCTTATTCACTAAATCGTGAGATAAAACATTTCGTCACCCCATTAACTATTCCTTCTGAAGAGCCAACCCCCCAGACGTTTACCTGCAAAGCATTAGTAAATCAGTGACGCTTATTTAAACTATGCATTACGCAGGGCCCTGCTTCATCACCTCAGCTCACAGACCTGGGTCGGATGGGGCATTTCTGATAGAAGCCGGAATCCGGGCGACCCGGCGGGAGAGAGAAGACTTTTATATGGAGAGCCGTAGGTGGAACGCGTAGGAAGTTATTATTCACCAATTTATTTACATCGTATCCCACGGAGTCGGGGGGGGGGGCAGCTGACGCGGGGTAAAAACGTACAGCTGGCTAAACGTACGGACCGGAGGGGAGACGGCGACGCATGGAAGCCGCAGCATTACGAGCCGCTACACAGTAACACATTTGGTTTCCATTTCGAGGAGATCAACATCTGACGGCAAAACTACAAACATTCCCCGCTTTCTAACAACAGACGATTAGAAAACATTAAACCGTTACGCAGACACCGGCTAAACACCGGCCGCTACCGGGCCAGAACACGCTAACGGATCCCCGCGCGGTCCACAGGAGGGGGTCCGGCCGCTAATGACATCATTTCATGAATTTAAGGAAAGCACCTAAAATAAACAAGCGCAGCGAGACTGCAATCTATTAATGAGCTGCCTCCCCGCAGACGTCGATGCGTTCTGCATTAACCAAATGGTTTACATTCCGGGCGGAATTCATTTATATAATGGACCCGGGATCTGATAACGCCGTTAAAAAGACACTCGGTGCGGGTTTTCTGGGGTTTTTCTATTTATTCGAAGCTTCACCTTTTGCTGCCCAAACGCCGACTCCTCCGACTAATCTGAAAATACGTCTCCACGTTACGTTATTTTAACACCGCTCGGTATTTATACAGATTATATACATAGATTATTTTATCAGTCCTCTCAGCCCCTTCTTCGAGACCCTCGGCAGTTATTAAACCGTATGAATGAATGTAAAGCGCCGTCGGCCCGCAGGACACGCGATATCTAAAGAGGGGGCAGGTACCGGAGGTGCAAAGGTGTTACAGAAAACAGAACGTTTCACTAATTAATCCTCCGAGCACAAGAGGGCCGAAGAACGCCAATCACATATTCCAGGTTTCTCTAAGAATAGAAGTTCACCAAACGCGGATGATAAACGGCTTCATTGTGTTGAGAACGAGCCGTTTCGGGTGCGGGGGAAACGTCGGCGCGATCGGCGGCTCCGCTATACGTTTCCGCATCTCATTAGGATTATTGCCGGTGTAAATCGCACGGGGAGAACCGCGAGCTTCTATATTCCAATCATTTCCACAGATTAAAGATCCGTCGCACGCGCGTTCGCGATATGCCAGATAAGGAAACCCGTGTTGTACGACGCTGCGGTGTATGTTGGCGCGTTGAATTCGTCAGGACCTGGTATACGGGAGAGACGCGGCCATTTATTTAGATTATTTATTATCCGGTTATTTCACCAGGAATAACTTTATCCAGAAATTAGGATTTTTTGTTGTCTGAATACAACGTATTTTCACTCACAATTCAGAACTTTGACTTAACGGCAACAAGCAACTCCTCCTGGCAACTGTAGGGTTAATTAAAACGGAATAAAACCTGTAAGACTTTATGATTTGGTTCTGTACGCGATATTCACGAAATAGAGGCAGAAAAAGAATAGATTTCCTTTTTTTGTTTTTATTTTCTGGAATAACAGAATTGTTTCATCTCGCAGCCCCCCCCCCCCGGTTTACAGATCGCCACTAATAGAATAAAGAGGTTTTTTTAGTTTTTTTTAGTTTTTTTTTTTTTTAAAAGGCATTTACAGAAACCTTTTAAACTTGGCTTAAGTGTTAAAGTGGACTTTACAGAGAGTAATCCCGCTGCGTAATCACCTAAAACAGCCTCTGGCACTGCCGCATGTTGCGGACTACAACTCCCATCAGCCTAAAGGCTGCTGCTAGCGCTTTGATATCCCTTTGGCCTGAGAGCTTATAAACCGTAAGGTTTCACGCGGCAAACGGCCCAACCAATCAGGAAAGAGAACGCAGACCGTTATAAATACGCCAAAATACATTAACGGTAACAAGCCATCGGCATTAGCGTACAGCGGGCAGCAGAGGGTTAACGATTCGATCCGGCTTCTCCGATTGACAATAGGGCGGCCGTTTATGCTGCAGATCCATAAACCGGGTCAATATTTACGGCAATTTGGGATTTGATTATTCTTTTCATTTATTCTTTCATCCCCTTTTGAAACCGGCCTGGCTCCCTCGTCCAGACAATTAAAGATATAATAAAAAATCATCTAAGGGGGAAAAAATCACACAAAAGTGAACAAGAAAACCATCTGCAAAGTATGGTCAGGGAGGTCTGATAAGAATATAATAAACAGATTTCTGACCGAATACATATAAAAAAAAAAAAAAGAGGGGGGCTACGGGTCCAAATTTATCGTAATCCTCTGAAAATCCCTTTCAGGCTATGAAGGACAGCGCGCCGTGCCAATAAATACAGCGTTAATACGGCTTAGAGGACACGTCTCCGCCGTGTAATGCCGAGGGCCGGCGAGGACGCACCGTGCTCTGACATGTGTATCGCTTCAGGGCTTAAGAGGTTAACCCACCGGGACCTGGAATCACCGAACATTAAAATAAAACTGCGCGTAAATCAGGAATATATTCCCGTGCCCCCCACGGCCGCCGCGCCGAGAAGAGAAACGCGCAAAAGCGATACGTTTTAAATACACCGAGTATAAATAAAGGAAACATCGTAACCAGAAACGGAGCGTTCCTCCAGCCCAACGATAATATTCTATAAACGACACATTGTATCGGGGAGAAGCCCAGTCTCTGATACATTATAACAGATAGCGGCGGCCGGGCGAAGGCGCCCTGCCCGCACCTCGCAGCAAATAACAGCCACATTTCCCAGGTATTTCTGTTGCTCGGGGAGAGTCTCAGCCCAGTGAGTTTGTGAGAAATTATCAGCAGGCAGAACGGGACACAATGGGAGCGGAGCGCTCGGTACATAGAAAAGTACACAAGGAAACAGGCCGGCCGCGGGAAGAATGGCTGCAACCGAAAAACAAAAGCAAATTGTTATTCGGCGGATAATTACCCCGTGATTGATACGCATCGGGAGAGAGAACGGGGAGCGATCTGGAGCCCCGCCAGCCCCGCTTACACTTCGGATTTATGTGCCGCTCGCCGCTGAATGCGAAGTCAGATTATCTGAAACTTTTTTGTGTGAATTCTGCCACAACACCAGTGTGACACCTTTCACACGTCCGCCTCGCGCAGGCAGAGATTACCAACGATATCATGGCAAGGAGGATTCTGGGAGCGAGGAACACTTTGGGGTTTGAGGGACGGCTCCCGGCCGCAGATCGGGGGTCCCGGGAGACCCGAGGAAGGGTTACTCGGTACCGATGTGCACCCCGCCAACCCCCCCCCCCGAACCCTGCCATGTATCGGAGCGGGTGACAGATTACGCCAAACACCAAACTTGTGTCACTTCATCCCATCTGCCCCCACAAGCAGCGAATCATCGCAAATAATAATTATGGCTTTTATGCCGCGCGCACTCACTCGCCGTGTAATCGCCTCCCTCCGCTTTATCCGCGTCCGGGTTCCAAACAAACAATATATAAGAAAGCAAAAATTAAATAAAAGAACAAAGGGGGGGCAAAAACACTAAAAAAACAAAAACACTAAAAACACAAAAACAAAGCGCGCCTCGGAATCTGACGGGTAAATCGCTGCCGATATTCTATCAGATCCCGGAATAAATCACAACCCGCGGACTGAAGAGACCCTGAAAGCCAAAAACACGTCCCCCCCCCCCAGTGTGATGGAGCAGAGACGGAGCCAGCTGTCTGCCGCACATCTGCCGAGCATGTGGCGCCCGTGCGCGGATCAGGTGCCCACTCTCTCTCTTTATTCAGCAAAAGGCTGATCTGCTAAGCGATTCTCGGGCGCCGTTATCACGGGGAGATCGGGGGCTGAATCATATTTACGAGAACGCGGCAGAGGTCACCCCCACCGGTGCGAACATTACAAACACCAGCCTTCGGTTTAACCCCTCGCGTGCCAGGAGGCCGCGCTTTACAACCTGCCGAAAACTCGCTTCTGTTTACGAGCTTACAAAAAAAGAGTTAAAAAAAAATTAAAAAACAAACAAAATTGAAGAAAAACCCCTCTGAAAATTGTTTATTTTAAAGCAACGGAGCCGCGGTGAATGCGTGTGCAAAAAAACAGACGACAGAACGCAAGAAAAAAAATAAGACAGATTGCTGATGAATATAAATGATTAAACGGCTTCAACGCGACAGCAAAGCGCACAAAACTGGGTTTCCTGCATAATGACGGTTTTTATTAAATATAAATAGTAAATTTCACTAATATTCTTTGATTTTAAAATCCGTTAACTGCTATGAAGGAGGCCGAGCTCCCGAAAGCCGCTCTGCGTCTCTCGCCTTATCGGGTTTATCTCCAGATGGCTTTTTGGGTCTGATGCAGAAGCAACAATTTAAAGTATTAACTAAACCGCAAAAAAAAATAAAAAAAACTTATTCTGTCAGAGACTTTCGGATAAATTGGGGGAATTTCAACCAAGAAAAAGATGACCGGGAACGCAAGACGTGAAATGAATTAAAAAAACAAAACAAAAAGCTCTCAGTGAGTGAAAGGGTTAACCGGTAAATAACAGGAATTCCAGAATTCAGCTCGAAAACTTTCACCAAAATATCTCTATTTCTAAAAAGGATCTCGCGATAAGAAATTGTTTGTCTCGGCAAACAGTGCGACAAATTAGCAAGCGAGCGCTGCGGTTATATAACCCCTGAGGTGCCCGGGGCCCCGGGAGCCATATGCGTTCCAGGTTCTGGGGCCGCGCACTGGATCTCGCGCTGCATTTTGCCCCCGATTGTTATTTTGGGGGCCGTTTGACCCCGGCTTGCGCAGCGGATTCACTAAAACATCGGCCGCGGAGCGTTTGGTCTCTCGGTAGGAGAATAATTTAGGAGAACGGGAAGACGTGGTGAGCAGGTAAAGAGAACCTTTGGAGACGATTAAAGTCCCAAACAAAACCGAGGGGTCCGGCGGCCGCTGCGGCGAGGGGGAGAGCGGGATTTGGAGCGCGTTGCCATGACCCCAAAATAAATTCAGCGGCAGCTTAAAGCGACTCACATACTTCAGCCTCCGAAGCGTTCTCCCTCCCGGGGGGCTTCACTTCCCTGCGTCCCCTTTTGTCACATTCGGGACCCCCGGCCGCTAACGCAGAGCCCGTTTGCACCGTTCGCGATGTGGGAAAAGCCGGCGATTGTACCCAAACAATGACCAAAGATTAACCCCTTCGGAGCAGGGAGCCGCCAAAGCCGCCGGTCCAGATTTTCTCCACTTATTGCCTGCGGGTTCCGCTCCGCGTAAAACTTATTGTAAGGACGGAAAAAGTGACGGGACGGGTTCCGATTCCACGCGCATTAACCCTTTCATTCCTATGCCACGCGCATTAACCCTTCAATTCCCATTCCACGAGCATTAACCGTTTTCATTAACAGCTTTTAACCATTTCAGAAAGTTTAAACAAAAATCACATGCATCGGGGGGGGGGATTCTAATGAAATGGACGGACTGACGTGAAATATACGGAGAGGGAAGGGGCAGCCACGGCTACGGCAGCCCCACTCGGCCACAGAGACAGCCCCAAGGAGTCCGCCACCAAACACAGCTCTCCGCAGAGGCTCCTCGGTTCAGGGAACCCAGCAGAGCTCTCCTCGCCGCGTCCGTACACAGACCACCCGAGCGAGTACACGGCAGCCCCACCGGCACAGCGTCCGGCCCGCGGGGGCCACCGACGGTGTGAGAATTCACACAGGGCTGCAGGCGCGCAAAAATCAAACAGAAAAGCAAATCGTGGGGGCCCGGCTGCAGCCGCAGAGGGACAAAGTGAGGGCTGTTCAAAGTTTGAACGCGGCTCCCAAAAGTCATTATTTGCACAGGGAGATTTTCAATAACGAACAGAAATAAATAACTTTGTGCGTGCAAATGCCCCATCCCCCCCAACACACAAACACACACGCAGACACACACGCAGACACACACGCAGACACACACGCAGACACACACACACCCCGGTGCGTTTGTTATTTATTTTTTACATGAAATAAAACACTTTTGACGGATAACGTGGAGACCGGGCTTTCCCGGAATAAAAGGGAGCGAAGGGATAGACGTCCGACCAACACGGCAGCGCCTTATCTCGGACCCCCAGATCCAAACGTCAGGCACCGCACAGACCCCGTCATGCCCCCGGCGGGTATTTACCGCATTATAAAGCATGCGAGCGCCTGGGATTATTACTCAGCTATCTGTCAATATGTGACAATCACAGAGCACATGATCGCTTCATGAGGTTTAAAGCCCTGAATGTAATCCGCAGACGTTAAAACAGAGAAAATCCACCCAATATCCACGGAAACCACGGCAAAAAAACAGCAAAAAACCCAGAAAAGAAACTCGGTCCCAAAGTGCAGGAAATCAGTCAGCGAGCAGATACCGAAGCTGACCTTTGAACGCTGGAAAAATGTAAAATGTGGAATTCGCCCGTCATTCCGCGTTAAGACCCATAAAAATATATAAAAAAAACAACCGGAATAAAAACAGCCGCATTTCACCCAAAACGCTACAAAAATATCACTAAACGCCAGGGAGCCCAGCGTGGAAGTGCGGAAAGCGTAATACTCCACAATAATGAAAGCTGGGATTGGGGGGGGGGTCGGCGATCTTCTGAATCTGACGGACGGGGAAGAAACGATCTCCGTGCCGAGCGGCTCCTGCCGGCTGCTGATTCTCCGGCGACAGAAAAATCTCCCCAAAAAGCCGAGGAATCCGCAAATAACAAACAAGAAACTTTTCTGGGGGACTCCTGTCAGGAGCCGGACACACGGACCCCCACGCCGGACCCCCACATCATAACCCCACGCCGGAGCCCGCACCGAAACACACAGAGTAATAACATTAACGGCAGGGAACGGGAATTAAAGTTTCCAGCGCAGGGGGCAGATAACCGGCAGCATATACGGGGGTACAAGGAGAAAAGCACTTACTGGGGGTGCAGAGAAAGGGGTCACCAACTCACTGGGGGAGACTCACTTTCCGGGGTACAGAGAGCAGGGCACTTACTGGGGGTACAGAGGGAGAGAAGGGCACTCGCTGGGGTATAGAGGGAGAGAAGGGCACTTACTGGGGTATAGAGGGAGAGAAGGGCACTTACTGGGGTACAGAGGGAGAAGGGCACTGGCTGGGGTACAGAGGAAGAAGGGCACTGGCTGGGGTACAGAGGGAGAAGGGCACTGGCTGGGGTACAGAGGGAGAAGGGCACTGGCTGGGGTACAGAGGAAGAAAGGCACTGGCTGGGGTACAGAGGGAGAAGGGCACTGGCTGGGGTACAGAGGAAGAAAGGCACTGGCTGGGGTACAGAGGAAGAAGGGCACTGGCTGGGGTACAGAGGAAGAAAGGCACTGGCTGGGGTACAGAGGGAGAAGGGCACCGGCTGGGGTACAGAGGGAGAAGGGCACTGGCTGGGGTACAGAGGGAGAAGGGCACTGGCTCGGGTACAGAGGGAGAAGGGCACTGGCTGGGGTACAGAGGGAGAAGGGCACCGGCTGGGGTACAGGGAAAGGAGACACTCGCCGGGAATAGTGGACGTTGGTCGTTCGCACAGCAGACACCCAGGACTCTGCAAGCACTACTCCTTCAGAGCTGCCCCAGTCCCACTCCATTGCACGGGGTACGAGGGCACCTACCTTTCAAACTCCGGGGGTAAGTCGGGGTCAGTGAGCATTGCTGTGCAGCCCGGCTCCCTCTACCTCCTCCGGCTGGAGCTGTCACCGAGTCCCGGCTGCCGAGCGGCTCCTCTGCACGGGGTCTAAGCCTTAAAGGGACCGCAGCCTGAGCAGCTCTCACCCCCCCTTCTCCTCCCCCTCCTCCCCCTTCACATGGGAAGCTCAGCCTCCTGCCCCCTCCCCGGGACTGCCCCGCACACACAGCCACGAACTGCCCCCTCCCCGGGACTGCCCCGCACACACAGCCACGATTCCACGAACTGCCCCGCGTACAATGGACCAGCCACCTCAGACACACAGAGCCAGGAACTGCCCCGGATACAGGGGACCCGCCACCACAGACTGCCCCTCACACAACGCTACGAACTACCCCAAGATACAAGGGACCTGCCACCCCAGACTACCTCACAGAGAATGTGCCCCAACCCGCGCGCACACAGCCAGGAACTGCCACCTCCTTCGCCTCAGAAGCCCCTGAGGCCGGTCAGTGATGTCACCTCTGCTCCTGGCAGGGGCAACTAGGAAACCTGTTTAGTCATTGTGGGGTCACTCAGCCTCCCTGGGTGGGATGTTCTGCCCCAGCTCCCGGCGGATCCACATGACAATTAACCCCTTCCATGCCCACGCTCGGGAGGGGAGCGGGGTCCCGGGGGCCACCGCCTCGGGCAATAAAGAACCCGTGACAGGAGGCTGAGGGCGCGCGTGCACAGGAGGGAGAACGTGTGCGCGCAGCAGCTACTGGGCAGCGAGGGCTCGCGCACTGTAACCCTCAGGGCTGACCTACCCGGAGAGGGGGCAATTACCCGAGGAGAGGGGGCAATTACCCGGGAACAGGGGGATGGAGGGCGAGTAGTAGGGCTGGGAGAGAAGAGAGGAGGCGATTACTGGGGCAGAGAGGGCAACTACAAGTTACATGTGGGGGGCAAAACATAAATGTGTGAGGCGAGAAGTCTGGGGGTCACTGACCACAAGGCCAGGCAGGGGTGAAAACCTATTAACCCCCTCAGCGCCAGTGGGGTTAATTCACAGTAAAAGAACACTAAATTAGCCTTTATCCATTTTCTGTCAGTAACCCCTTTAGCGCCGGTGAGGTTACATTTAGTAATAAGGAGACCTTTCCTGTCATTAACCCCTTCTGTGCCGGCGGGTTCACTCACAGCTTGCCCTCTGCATTTTTACCCAAGTCATTTTCTTCTTTGAATTCCTAACGTAAACAGGCGCTACTGCCCCAAAGAGCTTGCAATCATTGTCCATGCCATGCGCCCTAACCCTATTAATAATTTGCTGCCTTTTGTAAGAAGTTTTTATTTGGAATAAAATAATTTCAGTTTTTTTTGTAGTAGGCGGTAATGAGCGCTCGGGGTTAATATTAAATTATATAAACAGGAAGCAGCGATGAGAGTCAAACTCCAGCATATAAAACATCGGCGGCCCTTCCCGGTATATTCCAGCCACCGGCACGGCCACTTTCCCCCCGGGTGAGGGCTTTATAGCCACGGGCTGAGCTTTATGACACTTAAATGGTCTTTACTTTCTGAGTACAAGAGTGATAGGGGTGGGAATCCTAGCAGAGGGATGTCTCTCTTAGTCATTGGTACCCTAGGAGTTAGCGAGTGACGCCGGACGTGTCTCTTCTGATTAAATAACATGTCACATCCACTGAACAGCCTCCCGGCAGAGGTGGTAGAGGGTAATACAGTGTGGGGGGGTATTAAACATGCATGGGATAGACATCCGGTTCCTGAATCTAAGACGAGACCAACGACTGATTAAGGTTTGAGTCGTTACAGCAGGAGAAACGGGCGACTAGACGGGGGCCGGATGGGCCCCTGAGACGCCGGATCTTGTCGCTGACCCGCAGCGTGTAGTTTGCAGGTGTCCGCCTTTCAGCAGTAATTGTGGTTAATTATGATTAATGGTGTTTTTAAGGTGTGGAACCCTTTAAGACTCTGAATGTGATCTCTGTGCCGCGTTCACACCTTTACGCCCCAAAACAGCTCAAAGACTTAAAACCGCCGTCCTCGGGCCAGCGGATTGGCTGCAGGTTTTACCTAATTATCTCATTCTAGAGGAAATATTTCTACAGTTATGGGGAAATTGAAACCCTCGAAGTGCTGGAGGGCCGAGCAAAAAATCGCTTACCCCAAAGGCTTACAGTTCATTTTCCAGCTGCTGAGACCTCAGGCGCTGTGACAACTACCCCAGCCTGAAAAGTATATAAAAGGTATAAATAATTTTCTGTAAAAAATATCCAGCAACTATTATTATTGTTATTGAAGTTATTATTGTTATTATTATTAAAGTTGTTATTGTTATTAAAGTTATTGAAGTTATTATTGTTATTATTATTGAAGTTGTTATAATTGTTATTATTAAAGTCATTGTTATGATATTTGCTAGAAGTTACACAAACCTCTTTTTTTTTTAAACTGTAAATATCATCTGATTGAATCTCAAGTGACGGAGCGGAGATTGTGACACAAACACGTCATTAACCCCGCGGGTGCCGGGGCTCTGTTGCCGCAGGGTAAGATGGTTAGTCTTTTATTTGGAACGGCTTCAGACTGCAACTCCCACTACGTTCAGCCAACATTATGGGAGTAGTGATGTAATAACGCAGCCCGAGGACGTAAAAGCCACAGAGGGGAGCGTCCTCGTCGGTCCGAGCCGTCTGTTGTTTACGGTGAGCGCTGGTTCCTGACGCATCATTTCTGAGCCGTATCCAAAGGCGGAGAGGTTTAATAATTTGGGATCTAATTGCCTTACGGCGACTTGGGGGGGGGGGGGGGGGTTTGGTTTGAGTCGTTTTCATGCAGCTATTAACACTTCGCGGATCCTGCAAACCCCGGACATTCAGCGCTTCGTGAATTAGGGAAAAAGTTATTACGAATAGAAACCGTAACCATTAGATGCTGGCGGAAGCTGCTAGACGGGGGATGCGAAGGACCCTCGGTGTTAGAGGGGAATATTTTCCCCATAGTAATTCAAACATTCCAACTTTTTTGCCCCAAGGGCTTACATTCTAATTGCTCAAACTCCAGTACACAGAGGCAGAGCAGGATTTGAATGCTGATCCGGTCTCTGATCTGACAGCCCCAGATTTCGGCATTCGCCGACGGGCCTGCCACACCGAGCTGATCTTACCTTCGAGTGGGCAGATAATGGGGGTTACAGAGCAATTGTTGTGGGAAGCGGTGATGTTACTATAGCAACCAATAGAACATTCCTGCTAATTGGACCAGAACAATTCTGGGTACATAAATCACATAACCAACCGGTATAGTTTAGTGCGACGGACCACTCGATGCCGCGTCTAACCAACCAAGAAGACCGGAAAAGAGGTAACGCGGTAATCCCGCGAGCAGTCAGGTCATGGTGAGCTCTGACGGGTGGGTTAGATGCGCCAACAACGGGTGATATACCCCGGGTACCCCCTGTGCCATAGAAGCACCATCACTACCGGAATCCCCACAATGCACTTCTGGCACAATGGTTTTTGGCACAGGTGTCATTCACGTGGCTACAGAATGAAGGTATAGAGCAAGATCCTTGGATGTAATTATCTTGGTATCTATTGATTTGCTCCCAGTTCGGGCGGCACAATGTATGGATCAAATAGATTAAAGTGCACCCCTTGATCCCTTTCCATCTTAACTTCCAAGGTAAAAGCTGAGATCTCCAAAAGATACATTTCTGGTAATGACTGGAGCAGACTCGTGTTCTTGTGTCCTCCCATGTAGACGGTGAAGGCCGTACTCATGTCGGTGGTAGGTGCAGCCATGTCCGTCTATCAGCATGGGCTTCGGTGAAGCGCCCAGAAGCCACGCGCATGACTCCGAGGCATCATTAGGGAAACTGTACATATTGTTCTGGCTGCTGGAGTGTTTTGGAGTTCAGCTCCAGAATTCACCCACCTCTGTCTGCCGAAATGACTCACGTTCAACACAGAAGACGTCGGCCACCGGGCTGGGACAACCCCCCGGAACCCCCTCCAGAAAGTGTCAAATGGCATATCTCACGTCCCTGCGCGATTCTGACTAATATTATTACTGCCGTATTAGAAATATTTTCCTAGAGCATCGGACTCGGCTGTGAATCACTGCATCGCGCCACGGCTCCGACAACTCCCATCACAGGGAATACGAGGATACATTGTTACCTGCGGAACGAAATCATCCAGGACCGAGGGGCTTTTTATTCACAATATTCCGTCTATGTTAGCGATACAGAGAACACGATCAGCTTCCTTATTTATCACACAGGAGACGGTGCGTGCGGATATTAACCGTCTGAAAGCACGTGAGACACCGGACACTTCTCGGGAATTTAAAGGTGGAACGAAGGGATGCTACAAATGCTAAAAGTCTTATCACCATAGCAACCAAGGCAATCGTCAGGCTGGGACTGACCATCTGGCACACCGGGCAAACACACGCCGGACAGCTCCACACGCTCACCTACTCTGCCGCTCCGGCAGTAGATCGGGTGATGCAGCGCATGGCCAGCGACTTGATATGCCTGACAGCATAAAAACCTAGCGGGCAACAACACATCCAGCCATTAATAATATAATCATTTCCTATCACTGAAAGTAAATCACTAATTATATATAAACTTGTCAATAATCCTCCCCAGCTCGCCGGCTACCAAGATTATCCCTTAATAAAAAAAAAGCTAATTTGACCCTTATTTTAAAAAACACATTGTTTGGAAAGGGGGGCGAGCGTTTCAGGATAATTTAGGATTCCGGATTTTTAGTTACAATGTGAAAAATTGTCTTTTGGATTTACTTAGTTTTTTAATGCCTCGTTCAGGTAAACAAATAGCCAGGAATGGGGCAGAAAGTCACATAAAAGTCTGAGAAAAGGCTTTCTGATTCCTAGTTTCGGACTCCTAAATTCCGGACTCTTTGACTAATGAAAGTCTATGGAGGGACGGACTTCATTAGCATCGCCATAAAGCATCAGGGATGGCGGCTCCAGGTCTGCAGATAAAGGGAGTTTTTTTGGGGAAAAAGTGAGATAAAACCAGAATTTTGTCACCGACTGACAGAACATACAGTGCTGGGGGTTATATTACTGTATACAGCGCTGGGGGTTATATTACTGTATACAGCGCTGGGGTTATATTACTGTATACAGTGCTGGGGGTTATATTACTGTATACAGCGCTGGGGGTTATATTACTGTATACAGCGCTGGGGGGTTATATTACTGTATACAGCGCTGTAGGGTTATATTACTGTATACAGTGCTGGGGGTTATATTACTGTATACAGTGCTGGGGGTTAGATTACTATATACAGCGCTGGGGGTTATATTACTGTATACAGCGTTGGGGGTTATATTACTGTATACAGTGCTGGGGGTTATATTACTGTATACAGTGCTGGGGGTTATATTACTATATACAGCGCTGGGGGTTATATTACTGTATACAGTGCTGGGGGGTTATATTACTGTATACAGCGCTGGGGGTTATATTACTGTATACAGTGCTGGGGGTTATATTACTGTATACAGTGCTGGGGGTTATATTACTATATACAGCGCTGGGGGGTATATTACTGTATACAGTGCTGGGGGGTTATATTACTGTATACAGCGCTGGGGGTTATATTACTGTATACAGCGCTGGGAGTTATATTACTGTATACAGCGCTGGGGGGGTTATATTATTGTATACAGTGCTGGGGGTTATATTACTGTATACAGCGCTGGGGGTTATATTACTGTATACAGCGCTGGGGGTTATATTATTGTATACAGCGCTGGGGGGTTATTACTGTATACAGCACTGGGGGTTATATTACTGTATACAGCGCTGGGGGTTATATTACTGTATACAGCGCCGGGGGTTATATTACTGTATACAGCGCTGGGGGTTATATTACTGTATACAGAGCTGGGGGGGTTATATTACTGTATACAGCGCTGGGGGTTATATTACTATATACAGTGCTGGGGGTTATAGTACTGTATACAGCGCTGGGGGTTATATTACTGTATACAGCGCTGGGGGTTATATTACTGTATACAGCGCTGGGGGTTATATTACTGTATACAGCGCTGGGGGGTTATATTACTGTATACAGCGCTGGGGGGTTATATTACTGTATACAGCGCTGGGGGTTATATTACTGTATACAGCGCTGGGGGTTATATTACTGTATACAGCACTGGGGGGGTTATATTACTATATATATAGCGCTGGGGGGTTATATTACTATATACAGTGCTGGGGGTTATATTACTGTATACAGTGCTGGGGGTTATATTACTGTATACAGCGCTGGGGGGGTTATATTACAATATACAGTGCTGGGGGTTATATTACTATATATATAGCGCTGGGGGGTTATATTACTGTATACAGCGCTGGGGGGTTATATTACAATATACAGTGCTGGGGGTTATATTACTATATATAGCGCTGGGGGGTTATATTACTGTATACAGCGCTGGGGGTTATATTACTGTATACAGCGCTGGGGGGTTATATTACTGTATACAGTGCTGGGGGTTATATTACTGTATACAGCGCTGGGGGTTATATTACTATATACAGTGCTGGGGGTTATATTACTGTATACAGCGCTGGGGGTTATATTACTGTATACAGCGCTGGGGGGGTTATATTACTATATATAGCGCTGGGGGGTTATATTACTATATACAGTGCTGGGGGGGTTATATTACCGTATCCAGTGCTGGGGGTTATATTACTGTATACAGCGCTGGGGGGTTATATTACTGTATACAGCGCTGGGGGTTATATTACTGTATACAGCGCTGGGGGTTATATTACTGTATACAGCGCTGGGGGGTTATATTACTGTATATAGCGCTGGGGGGTTATATTACTGTATACAGTGCTGGGGGGGTTATATTACCGTATACAGCGCTGGGGGGTTATATTACTGTATACAGTGCTGGGGGTTATATTACTGTATACAGCGCTGGGGGTTATATTACTGTATACAGCGCTGGGGGTTATATTACTGTATATACAGCGCTGGGGGGTTATATTACTGTATACAGTGCTGGGGGGGTTATATTACTGTATACAGCGCTGGGGGTTATATTACTGTATACAGTGCTGGGGGGTTATATTACTGTATACAGCGCTGGGGGGTTATATTACTGTATACAGCGCTGGGGGGTTATATTACTGTATACAGCGCTGGGGGTTATATTACTGTATACAGCGCTGGGGGGTTATATTACTGTATACAGCGCTGGGGGGTTATATTACTGTATACAGCGCTGGGGGGTTATATTACTGTATACAGCGCTGGGGGTTATATTACTGTATATACAGCGCTGGGGGGTTATATTACTGTATACAGTGCTGGGGGGGTTATATTACCGTATACAGCGCTGGGGGGTTATATTACTGTATATAGCGCTGGGGGTTATATTACTGTATACAGTGGTGGGGGGTTATATTAC
The DNA here is from genome assembly GCF_027358695.1 of Spea bombifrons. Classification (NCBI taxonomy): domain Eukaryota; kingdom Metazoa; phylum Chordata; class Amphibia; order Anura; family Pelobatidae; genus Spea; species Spea bombifrons. The sequence goes on from NC_071090.1 coordinate 881,356, forward strand.
TGTATACAGTGCTGGGGGGTTATATTACTGTATACAGTGCTGGGGGTTATATTACTGTATACAGCGCTGGGGGTTATATTACTGTATACAGCGCTGGGGGGTTATATTACTGTATACAGTGCTGGGGGTTATATTACTGTATACAGCGCTGGGAGGTTATATTACTGTATACAGCGCTGGGGGGTTATATTACTGTATACAGTGCTGGGGGTTATATTACTGTATACAGCGCTGGGGGGTTATATTACTGTATACAGCGCTGGGGGTTATATTACTGTATACAGTGCTGGGGGGGTTATATTACTGTATACAGCGCTGGGGGGTTATATTACTGTATACAGTGCTGGGGGGGTTATATTACCGTATACAGCGCTGGGGGTTATTATTGTATCTACAGAGCTGATCAAGAAGAAAACATTTTTTGCATGGAACTTTTAACTGTTTGCTGGCCGGTGCAGGCTGTGAAGGGTTAAGCTCTCTTACCATATTCTGGGAGAGCAGCGATGGCTGGAGCTGAGAGTCTGCAGGTGTTGCTGCCAATTCACTTATTACTTCCAAAATCTGGATTGACTGCCGTTCCCCGAGGACCGGCTCAAGAATCGCTATTTTCCATATTTCACCGAGGTGTATTTTAAGCAGCAATTATAATCAATTTAATTAACAGAAGCAAACAAACATGACATGTCAAGTGTATCTGAGCGCGCCCGAAAACAGAATGCACTTTTCATTTGAAACGCTCGTCAGCATCAAGTCGCATCTCACGGCAGTTATATTTATCAAAAAAGATACAATTACAGGAAATCATTCATTTTTAAGTGTTATTATAAACGTAAAAACAGCATTTTCTGAAAAGTGGTCTTTTTTTTCGATGGTATTAAAGTGATACATATGACACATTTATTTATACACGGCTGGAATCTCGAGCTGCTGCCGGAATCTCATTTCTCAGAACAATAAAGACAGAAATACAAGAAACAGCAAAGAACGCAAATCTAGAGCGTACAGAAGAGCTTGTGATCTAATAGAGAATAAAAAGAATGCTGTCCGGCCGGGACCCAATTCAAATCACATTTTAAGGAAGCATATGATCCCCGCGAACAACAGCTTCTTTATATGAGGCTCACAGTGTATCCTGCACTGACTCGGAGCTCTTTGGGCTGTATCCTGCACTGACACTGAGCTCTTTGGGCTGTATCCTGCACTGACACTGAACTCTTTGGGCTGTATCCTGCACTGACACTGAACTCTTTGGGCTGTATCCTGCACTGACACTGAACTCTTTGGGCTGTATCCTGCACTGACACTGAGCTCTTTGGGCTGCATCCTGCACTGACACTGAGCTCTTTGGGCTGCATCCTGCACTGACACTGAGCTCTTTGGGCTGCATCCTGCACTGACACTGAACTGTTTGGGGAGTATCCTGTACTGACACTGAACTCTTTAGGCTGTATTCTGCACTGGCACGGAACTCTTTGGGCTGCATCCTGCACTGACTCATAGCACTTTGGGCTGCATCCTGCACTGACACTGAACTGTTTGGGGAGTATCCTGCACTGACTTGGAGCTCTTTGGGGAGTATCCTACACTGACACTGAACTCTTTGGGCTGTATCCTGCACTGACACTGAACTGTTTGGGGAGTATCCTGCACTGACTTGGAGCTCTTTGGGGAGTATCCTGCACTGACACTGAACTCTTTGGGCTCTATCCCGCACTGAATCGGTGTTCCTGGGACTGCTTCTCATTCGCTCAGTCAGTATTGATGATTTGGTGAAGCTTCATCTCTAAAATGTACTGCCAAACTTCTGAATGGGGGGGCTCGTCGAGGGTTAAACCCCCTCTTGGTGCCTGGCCGGTAACACGAAAGAATAACGGGGCCGTTCATGTAGAAATCGGTTTCTTAAAATAACCTCTAAAGAGTTGACATATTTTACCTTTTCAATGAAAAATCTAACGTCAGCCCATAGAGAAGTCCGTGTCGCCAAACGGCCCCGGAGACCAATGCCGTGATGTCATTAATAATGTAAGAGCGCTCGGCGGATGCTCGGCGGATGCTCCGTGTCAGCGCTGGGAATAAATGCATTCTGTTTATCGGTTGGGTGCTGGTTTCAGGCCGCCGGCCGTATAATGACACTTTGCTAATGATTCTAACGCATGCTCTCAGTCCTTTGTTTTATTAACGCAAATGTGTTTAATTGCTTTTTTAAATTTAGGTTTAAAGTCACACTCTGCGCGGCGACGACGACACGTAATCCCGGCGCTTTACACGGAGCACCGCAAACATGGCGTCCGCAGATAATTAGCTGCTGTCACATAACACGTTATTCATGGCGGACGCGCAACTCTGCGGCTACTCAATGCGCTTCATAAAACTTTTTATAAAAATAGTCCATCTGCTGCGAACGTCATATTTATTCTAATTATAAACGCGATATTAAAGAGTTTACAATCTTCTGCTGCGTTTCTTGCTGCCCAATCACTTGACGTCTCTGCTCCCTACCTGATAATAACGCCCCAGGTGAAAAATATCTCGCGTGTGACTGACCCTGAGCCTATTCACTAAACAGGGAGTCTGCAGAATGTGACTCCACCACCCATGATGATGAGCCCCCCCCCCCATGAGCTTCTCCTTCTCCTGTATAATGTATAGATAAATCAGTGACCGGCCCCTGTGTAATGTATAGTTAAATCAGCGAGCCGGCCCCCTGTATAATGTATAGTTAAATAAGCGAACCGGCCCCCTGTATAATGTATACATAAATCAGTGACCGGCCCCTGTATACTGTATAGTTAAATAAGCGAACCGGCCCCCTGTATAATGTATAGATAAATCAGCGAGCCGGCCCCCTGTATACTGTATAGTTAAATTCTCTCAGCTGTCTCACTTTGGAGATTCTGAGCATTTCAATGAGACAGGAATAGAATGTGATAAATCTACGCGGGGTTAATGAGATTTCAGATATCCTCGAGCGTCCCCGACGCGGAGAATCGTTTGATTTGACCCACATAAAGGCAAAACATGTTTATTGTCAAGACAAACGCTGTCATTCACACGCAAAGGAATACATTGAGTTAGCGAGTGCCACGTGCCGCTGCTAGTGTGAGTGGTAGTTGGTGCGAGGGGCGCATTCTATGCAGTAGTATCAGGACCTGTGAGTGTTCCGTGTGGGGCTCTTTCGTCCTCCCCTGTTGACTCCCTTTCCTCCTCTTCTTTCCTGCTTTCCTCCCCGTCTTCCCCTCTTTCCTCCCCTGTTGATTCCGTTTCCTCTTTTTCTTTCCCGCTTTCCTCCCTGTCTTCCCCTCTTTCCTCCGCTGTTGACTCCCTTTCCTCCTCTTCTTTCCCGCTTTCCTCACCGTCTTCCCCTCTTTCTTCCTCTGTTGAGTCCCTTTCCTCCCCTTCTTTCCCGCTTTCCTCCCCGTCTTCCCCTCTTTCCTCCCCTGTTGACTCCCTTTCCTCCTCTTCTTTCCCGCTTTCCTCCCCGTCTTCCCCTCTTTCCTCCCCTGTTGACTCCCTTTCCTCCTCTTCTTTCCCGCTTTCCTCCCCGTCTTCCCCTCTTTCCTCCCCTGTTGACTCCCTTTCCTCCTCTTCTTTCCCGCTTTCCTCCCCGTCTTCCCCTTTTTCCTCCCCTGTTGACTCCCTTTCCTCCTCTTCTTTCCCGCTTTCCTCCCTGTCTTCCCCTTTTTCCTCCGCTGTTGACTCCCTTTCCTCTTCTTCTTTCCCGCTTTCCTCCTCTTCTTCCCCTCTTTCCTCACCTGATTCCCCTCTTTTGTCGGAGCTCAGAATGTTTTCTAAAAACAGCAGGAAATGGCTTTATAAATTAAATGGGTTAAGAAACCCCATTATTCTTCTTCTAAATGCCCCGCCCAGTTACACAAATACCTCCCCCTCTAACCCCCAACCACACCCCCTAAAACAAAATTGTCCGCTTTGGAAATCGGGGGGTTTTGCCGGATGAGGACGGAATAATTTTTACCAGAAACACAGCGGGATGTAACGCGGCGGCCGCTATCATATTACCCCTTCCTCGGGGCAGAGGTGATACCCCGCTCGTTATGGGGGTAACAGAGTCTGCACTGCCGGTAGAAAGCAGGTCACGTTTTTTAGTGTGAAATGCATATTAAATGGAAACATTTCAGATGCTTTTTTCGGAGCTGCTTGCCTGCCGCGGCCGGAGAGACGCATTTAGCGATTAAGCATTTATTAAAATCTAAAAATGACATAAATGGATAGCGCGTCGGGACTAATTGCCAGATTTCATCTTTCAGCTGCCGGCGCCCAAAATATTCCGGAACTCCCAGAAAACGCAGGTCCCTTTCCAAAAGAAATCTCCGCAGAGCCGCCGCATTCCTGCACCCATTTCCGTCATGGTAATCATGTTTCCGGGGCAATTATTCTCCAAACCCCTCTGTTACCCCCTTTGGGCTCTGTCCGGGAGCCGCTGTCCTTGCTGCCCCATCACAGGGTATAACTCGCCCTGTAATACTTGTGATAGCAGCGTTACAGACGAGCAGCAACCTAACAACAGCCGAGCTATAACGTAATGGGGAGGAATAATCATGTAGATCCTGGACACCGAAACAACCGTTTAGAGGGATCTCTATTTACTAAGCCACTGAGATAAATCTAAGGTCTCCAGGAGCTGCGAACTCCTGCTGGGATCAGGGGGTCCCGGACACCGGACTCAGGAGCGGCCAAAGCATCGATCCGGATTCAGCCGCTGGGTCCAGCAGAAGCGAAGTGAGTTCGGTTTAGTGAGTTTGGGGAAAGTCTTTATGGGACTTGTGACGAACTCGTAGACCCCTCATGGTCCACTCTCGGGGTCCCTTGGATAATTGGCTTCCTTTGGTGTCCCGATTGGGGCCAACGTCCAGAACCTAAGTGAGGAAAGAACCAACGTCTGCTTCCAGAATCAGCTCATTTTAATAAAACATTTATTCCGCCCCGCGGGAAAGGCTACAGAAATATCTTTAGGATTGAGGGGGGAGTAATAATTCCAATGCCCCCGGTGTATGTAAAGTTACTCCATCTACCCCCCATGTGCAGATAAAGCCGGGCACCCACCGCCTAAACCCCTCTGCAGTATTATATCTATCAGTAGCTTTTTCTGATTTATCCCCCCATTTTTGAACACATTAAACTCATGTGACTTCAGACTTTAGAGCAATATTTGTGATGCCCCCCAAAATCATCCGACCCTGTGGTCCGCCGCCTGTAACTCCAGTGCCGACGCTCCTTACGTGTACATACACCAGGATAAAGAATACAAACCCTTAAACCCTGACGGCTCCACCAGAAGCGCTCAAAGACCCCCTAAAACCTCCAATCTGGGGGTCCGTATGGCCAATAAAGGCAGGAGGTGCGGCGAGCCGCAGTATATTATTTCATTAAGTACTTTTAGAGCGAGGGGGATTTAGGCAGAAACCCCGCCGGCTTTGTACGGCAAGGTCAAGACTCGTGACAATGGCGCCGGTGGCCCCTTTCATGTCTCTGTTCCCCGGAGACCCCCGATCCTCCCCGCCAATGGGAGCCGGTAAGCCGGGACTAGACGCGATTCGGTATTGTTTCGCGGATTGTGTTCTTTTTCTTGATTTTTTTCTTCTTCTTCTTCTCTCCTCTAAACAAAACAGATCTGAACCGAGCCAACGAAACAAAAATGCATTGTTCCTCGCAGATGGAAGCTGGTGTCGCCAAGGTAACCATATTAATCTCCCTTTTCTATCCTTTTCCTCTCTTGTAGTGCGGTAATCGGTGGACTCTTTTCACAAAAAAGCCAGCCTCAAAGCTAAGGGTTCTAACTAGGTTCCTAATTAGCTGCAATTTACAATGAAGACAACATGATGAGATAATAGAAATTTGCAAAATAATGACATACCTCAGCAAAATATTCCTCCTCCTAAGAACCATTTTTATAGAAAAACAATAAAGGAAGCCCTTTTACAGGAAAGCTGGAAATGGTGGCGTATTATGAGACGGGGGACGGTATTGTCCCCCCCTTGTTCCCCCAATCAACGGAGTATTGTTTGGCATCTTAAATAAAAATGACTCAAATACAGACCACATAATGATCTCTATTGCGCTAATCTATACGGAGTTGGGAAAAACGTAGCCGAGCCGAAGCCGGCAGCCTGGCGGCGGAACAGGCCCAGGAAGAAAAGGGCATTTACAAGACAATGGGGCAAAAATCCGTAGAAAGGGGGAAAAGCGAAGGAGCCTTTACTTCTGCTTCCCCGCGCTTATCTTTTTTGTTTTTATGTTTTTTTTGTTTTTTTATTAATTCACGCCGTCGGCCGGCGGGCACAGAGAGTCCGGTACCGGTTAGGTAGCTGATAAAGCACGACGGGCATCGTTTGTTATCATGTAGCGGCGGCCGGACCCTCGCTGTTATCCAACAATACGCTCTTGTGTTACATCAAAGGCTATTATCCGCCGGGGGAGAAAAAGCAATGTGATAAGACGGGGAGCCGCCGAGATGGAACAAGGAGCCATTATCTGTGCTTCGTGTCCACGGCAGAGCAGGGGTCGCGTGTTTGTCAATAAACAGCTGTTTACCCCGGCCAGGGCAAAGCGGTCGGGCGCGGGATCCGGCGTTAAATAAAATAAAGACCCGCAGCCAGTTTCCTCTCAAAGTTCCGCCATCGCTAAAAGTGTTCTACAGACGTGAGCTATGACATCATCAAATGAACAATGGCCATCGTCATCAGCGTTTAACTAATTTGTGGTGTTGGGTAATGAGGCTGAAGGTCCTCCAGCATCGGCTTTTCCTATTTTTTTTTTCTGATGGATCCAATGAAGGTAAATAAATGGCCGTGGCTTTGCCAATACCCCCGAGGTAACAATGTTACGCCTTCCGACATGGTACCCCCCTCACAACACGAAAAACCCCTACACCGAGCATCTATCCTCAATGCATCCGCGCAGCGCCTCTCACCGGCAGAGACATCTGCTCCGGCTAATGGACTATCGTTCATCATTTACCCCACGCGGAGAGCGGATAGAATTCGGCTCATCGGTGAGGTTGGAGATTGCTTTAGGAGACCGCGTCCCAAATACTTCTCCTCCGACAAAGAAGTAAACATCCGGTGCTCTACAAAACAAGACCCCCAAAACTGGACACCACCCATGGACCCAACGCCAGCCTAGACAGTCGCATAGATTGACTCCGCTAACGGCCGCGGTCGGAGATCCTTGGGAAAGCTCACGAGAAGAAAACCCACAACCTCAGCACCAGGAAAAGAAAGCCATCTCCATTCTAACGGAGACCATGAACGCGGCCAGCAGATGAAGGAGGAGCGCAACGGATCATCAACATGGAAGACGACAGCAGACGACGAATGGACGGCACGTATAACAGACACACGAGACCAAAAAAACCATCCCCAGAACACGTCCGGCGTGATCCACTTCCACTAGAGGCACCACTTACGTTTATCCCCTGCATCCATGTTTATTTGAGACTCCTTAGTCGGCCATTCCATCTGAAGAAGAGACCTTGGAGGTCCCTAAAGCTTATATAACTTTATGTATGTCAGCCCTATATAAAGTATCGACTTCTCCTAAACACTGCTAATACCCCCAAAGGCAGTCAGCTATCACAGGGTTATTGGCTTCTTTTGTGAGTCTCTGTATAACGGGTCTCATCAGATGTTGGAGTCGGGGGGGGCAAAAACCCACGTGCCGGGCAGAAACGCCGGCGTTCCACGTGCCACCAACTCCATTAATTAATAAACACTCATTAATTCAATAATGTATTTAATTGTGTTTTTTATGCTCATGAAAAACATATTATTTGCTTTTTAGCTCTAAGCAGCAGAAACTCCTTCTGCCTCCAAGTCTTTCATTTTATTTGCGCGAAACGAATGAATCACAATAATCATAAGAGATCCTCATTCCTACGCCTCAACCGCCAGACGCCGGACAGTTACATCGGCAACAAAGTATCCTTTCCTTTCCATTAAGCGGCCGGAGGAGACTCAGGCAGGTCCGGGCGGTTATTTATTTCATGAGGAGGCAGGACGGGCGTTTAAATCGATACACAGAGTAACAGAGTGTCCCTCGTCCTCATTCATAAAGTATTTGCCTTGGGAAGCGGGCAGATAGCCGCGGAGCCTCCGGAATTAGCCGCCTCGCTCGGCCTCTTTACCTAAAGGAGGAAAACAATTACGGGAGAGCGCGGGGTAATCTCATTCGGGGCTCGTTCAGCCTCTTTATCCCTCCATGTCTGCAATCGCTACTAAAGGCTCTGCTATCGTTCGACCTTAATTAAAAAAGGCACGAGCGGCGCAGCCATGAATTAGAGAGATACCAAACTCCGCGGGCTGATTAATTCGAGGCTCATGCTGGATTAATAACTCCAAACAAGAACAAAAGGAAATTGTTATGCGAAAAGCCGTCCTCCCCGGCCACCCAAAGGTCAAATCACAGGATTTCAATTTCATCCGGAGTCGCTTAATCAACTCTCCCTGAAGGAAGAGCATCCGCAGCTCTCACAGCTTCGCGTCCCGGCCTCTGAAGCAGCGAGAGAGCTTCGCGGTAATCCCGGCCATCGCCGTCTCCTTCTGCCGTTTAATGGGACGACCTCATTAGCGCTAATGGCCGAATCGTGTCAGATCAGACGACCTGTAAGCGGGGAGCGGCTCTGGAAACGTGCGCCATGACGCGTATATATTCAGGGGGGTGTTTACGGACCCCTAGGACAGCTCCTATTGGCTGTGGACGCCTAGCACAGCGCACCAATTTCATACATTATATAGCGCCAGCAGATGCCGTAGCGCTGTAACAACAACAGAGAGTGGAAATGAATGATAATAACATTAAAATACACAAAATAAATAAATAAATGTGACAATAAGGTTAACATTGAGACAGACAGAGAAGAGGGCCCTGCTCCCAGGAGCTTGCAATCTATCACGGCTCTTATGTATAAATCGTCCCCTTGTAGCCAAATGTTGCCAGTTTGTTTCCGGTTTCTGGTTTTAGCTCCACTGTATCGCTCTATAAAACAGACGCGAACGCAAAAAGGAAGCAAACAAAGGACAGGAGAGACGTTTATTCCAAAGGAGGAGAAAAATTACAACAAGAGACCGGAATCTAACACTAGAGAGTCAGAGACTGCGATGGAACGGAAGGAAGTTTTACTTTACTGAGAGGGTGGTAGATGAGTGGAACAGCCTCCCAGCAGAGGTGGTAGAGGGTAATACAGTGAGGGTATTAAACATGCATGGGATAGACATACGGCTCCTGAATCTAAGACGAGACCAACGACTGATTAAGGTTTGAGTTGTTACAGCAGGAGAAACGGGAGACTAGACGGGGGGGCTGTAGGTTTCTATGTAAATCTCCTCCAAGGCTCTCCCGCAGCGTCACGGAGAGCAGGGATCTCCCCCTCTGCCCCGGAATATGTGTTCCTGAACCTGCCATGAAAAAACGCGTTAAATTCGACCCAAACATCCCGCCACCGAGCAGCGAACAAATCAAATCACATTTGAAACGTATCCTGTGAAAATATAATGACCGCCCGGTTACCCCGTATACCCACAATGCACCGCTCACCGCCCCGTACGCCCTGCTCAAACATACGGTGCCAAGTCAGAACATTCCGATAGATTCTGTTGGGGCTTCCAGGCGGCTCCGTGTTATTTTGGGGGTAAACCTGTGTAAATTGCGAATAGCTTTGATTGTGTTCACGGCCCCTCCGGGGTATGAAAGGCCCCCATTCAGCTCCTGTTGCTTTGGGTTTGTCAGTAAAACAGATTCTTCCGTAGCCCCCGCGCCCCCGCGCCCCGGTTAATCAATAGCGTGCAGTCTGTGGCCTGTTTTCCTTCTAGAACCTGGGATTTTCAGCCAAACTCGTCCGGCGTTCATAATGTTTCATTTATTCTTCACCGCGGATCGCGATCGAGCCGTAAACTCATAGAAAACCGCGTAACGATAATAAGGGGGGGGGTTTATTCTGGAAGAATGAATTCATTACCCCCCCCCGGGGGTAAAACGCGGATGTTGGATGTGGAGGCCGAGCTCCTGCGCAGGAATGTGACTTTTAGCATTATTTACTGATAAGGTTGCTAAGATCAGACAATAGAACGGTTTGGGTCCCCTGTTCACTTTGAAAAATAACACTTTCTGAACTTTGCACTTTTGCTGAGTTTGTACGAGTACCTTTTACCCGTCATTTTAATGTGAAAAGAGCAGAAATAATGCAAAACCCCCCAAAAATATAAAATCCCCAAAGACTTAAACAGGGAATATTTCCAAAAAAGAAGCCGGAGTGTTTTCTGCAGAATAATGATGGTTTTAGTGGTAAAAAACTATTAATTTCAGTGAATTAGAAACAAATAATTACGTAGATTTGGACCCAAACATACGAAGCACCCCAAGGAGCTGGAATGTAAGGAAAGACACGCTCTGGGTCCGGGGGGCCGTCACGGAATTTATGGATTTCCCAAAGTTTTTAATAATGAACATATTTGAAAAAATAAATGATTTGTTAATTTAAGGAGAGATTCCCCCCGGAAAGGCCGCTTCCCAGGGCTCTCAGCCGCTCTCCGTCGATGTTTTCGGGAGGGCCGGTGATTCCATATTCTACTGATTAAAACGGTCGGTAAAGGAACAGACAAGAGGTTCCCGGTTCCAGAACCTTCCAAAGCGCGGTGACTCGGAGCGTAAAGTGACTGCCAACGAGGCCGATACCCAATCAGAATTCTTCATTCCACCGGAGGAGAGCTCCCTGAATTCCCGGCGGTCTAAAACCCCCGCGGCGTGCGATGACCGTCTCGGCCGGCGGCTTCGATCGCACGCGCCGCTCACCAAATATTCCGCCACGAGTTTCAGATACTTTGACTTTACCCGCTTTACAGCTTATTGTTCCTGGAATGTTTTTTGCCGAGTATTTTTTTTTTACTGGAGCATAAAGCGGGACCTTGTGCTCAAACAACCAATAAAGCGACATTATCTGATCTCTCTTATCAACAATAAAACATCGAATGTCACGCGGCCGCACAATAGCCGAGGCGGCTTTCACGCCAGATGGAATGTTTATGGGATGCTGGGAGAATTTGCAGGTTCTTACGCGGAAATAGCTTTTCCTAGAAATTCTTCACTCCCCTTTGTGACTGTATCTTGCGTATTATTCTGGGGTAAAATCCGGTTAATTAAGGCAAAAAAACTATAATTTAATAAAAAGAATTACAAAGAAAAAGGGGAGATCAGAAAGTGAAATTCCCGCTCACGGATCGGTTACATTTATTTTAATAATAGAAAATATTATTTCCGTTAAAATAACAGATAAAAAAAATATTGTATTTGTATTTACTGCAGCGGAGCCTCTCCTGAGCTAGAATATAATATTTTTATAGATTTTTACCGTCCTAAAAAAAATAAAATAAAAAACACTCATCGCTTTGTTACATTGTTAAAAATTGATCAGCCAATCAGGGAGAAGAGTCCTGGTGCATTCTGGGATAAATTACATTTTAATTAAACAGTCCGGGTCATTTAGAAAATATTAACGTGAAAAAAAAAAAAAAAAAAAACCAGCAGATTTTACCCGTAATTCCAAATAAAAGGCGCAGAATATATTCAGAAAATAACTTTAAAAAAAATGTGAAAGCTCCAAAAAAAGAACAATAAAAAGTCAGTAAGATCTGCATTTCCTGGGCAAAATGTTTGTATTAATTAACACTTTGCGTTAGACGTAGATTCTGCTGCCCCGTACACCTGTTTGGGGTTAGAGGGGGTGATTGGGGGTAAAGCCAATTCAGTGGGGGTAACTTTAACCCTCAAATTCTCTCATAGGGGGCCATGACTCCCCCCAGTCCAGTGAATCACACAAAACGATGACCATTGTTATGCTTGTTTTGGCCAAAATACAGACATTCTGATCACTGGGGTAGGCACGCTGGGGAGTTTCGTGTTTTTAACGCCATATACGGTCAAATATCTGACGGCCCCATTATAATCTGTTTTAAAAATGGCACCGACGGAATTTGCTTTGGACAGATGCCTTCCAAAATAGCGCTTGCTAAATAATGGGAAATTCAGTGACTCTCATGGAAATGTAACTGCGGACATTGGGAACGGCATAAATCATATCCATGAAGCGATTCCCATTGGCCGGTTTAAGATCTAGATTTTAATATCTCTAGAAATATAACTTGGGTGAAAAACGTCCTCATCGGACTTGTCTTTGGTCATTGAGTCTCATCCGGCCGGGTAACTCTTACCGATCTGCCATTCCTGTCTCCTGATTGGTCAGAAAGTGCCTTCCCGATTAGGAAGCAGCAAGGAAAACAATTTCCAGATTGATTGATCCACAAACAGGGAATAGGATTCCAAATATATTTAGCTTCTCGGTGGTCTTTGGGTGGAAATTCTTACGTTTCCATTTCTGATCCTGCCCTGCGTTTATCCAAACAGTTCCATGTAAATTCAGATTGTTTTATCGAGGTGATTCGCTAACCAATGACGTATCGAGCAAAATGTATCCAAAATAGACAGAAAGTTCTATGAAGATCTTTAAATAAATTCCACCAAACTTGCACCAACTTCGGGAAAAGTCTTGGTGGCGCGAAAACTTTACGGCGGTCCTGGTTGCCGCACCAAATACCCAATCACAGCGGAGGTCGAATTAGAAGACGACACCTCTACGGCAAACGCCTGAGATGCGACTTTATTGGCCGATAAGATGCGTCGCGTGCGTCGGATTTACCCAGAAACACGCTGAGCTGTCCAAAAACAAGCAGCAGCCGATATCCCTACAAACCCAACATGGAGCCGTCTAAAGAGGACCGGTCCGTCGCTCTTCCACCAGACCCTCTTTGCCGTTTCTCTTCAGTAGCCGAGATATTTGTTTTCTTTTTGTACCTGGAAACCGTTAGTTTTGCGAGAACTTTACATCTGGAAAAAGTTAGAACAGACTTGTTGACCCCAATCAGCAGAATGAGCGGGGGGCCAAAAACATTTTGTAGATTGTTCAGGGGCCATTGTCTGCTGCTGGCTGCGGTCTCGGGTGCGGCGTCAAGGGCCTCGTCAGACAAAATGACATGTGAACAGGAGTCGCGTATGTTCACTGGGGGGGGGATATGGTAGATATATAAATATTGACTCAGAGATTGAGTAACGCGGCTGCAACAATCCAGGGCGACGGAGACTTCTGTAGAGTCCTTTCTTATTGACTTAGAAATTAGGCGGCTCCAGCGCAGGATACGTGGAGAGCGATTTGTCACGGGGGTAAACGCGTCGGATACAAGGTTTTCTTGGTGCTTTTCTGGAGAAGGATGAAATGTTCATTATGCTCAGAAAATAGAAGCCAATAATAAGAAGTCAAATAATAACCGCTATTATTCCGCTGGTAAAAAGACGTCCTTCTGTTCTAAAATATATTTCTCTAACAGTTGAACATAGAACCGGTGTTCTAGATGATCTAGATTTCTTCTGCGGGAGAACGGATCAGACGTTGTTTGCCGGGTAATTCTAGGCTTGCTAGGACGCGTTAGACAGTTTGATTGTTGCTTTAATTCTAAAACAGGCAGAAAGCGTCCTTCGGTTGCGTTTGTGTACAAATCACTTTAGTAAAGAGGCTGCCGAGATGAAATATTCATGCGCGTTCTGGAGAGAAAAGTAAGTAGATTAAGAATTTAGCAGGTGCAGATGGGTTTTACCTGCAAACGTCTCACTGATGTCATCACCTTAATTGGGACGATCTGACAGATTTCATGTAAGAAAACAGAAAGTCGGTTTGCAGTGAAAGCCGCAGGGGGAGGCCGACCCCCTGAGAATATGGCGAGGACGGGGGGCTGACGGCTTCCTACTGTTCTGTGATATCAGGAGGCTCAAACAACGCATGGCCTGCCTGCTTCTCATCCTGACTGGGTAATCATCCTGTGCTGCCTGCCCTGACCTTCTCCTGTTTAATGTGTAATAATCCTGAGCTGCCTACCTTTAATTTACCCTAGTTATAGGGTAATGATCCTGTGCTGCCTACCCTGACCTTCTCCTGTTTAATGTGTAATAATCCTGAGCTGCCTGTCTTGAATATGCCCTAGTTATAGGGTAATGATCCTGTGCTGCCTGCCCTGACCTTCTCCTGTTTACTGTGTAGTAATCCTGCCTGCCTTTAATTTACCCGAGTTATGGGGCAGTGGTCCTGTGCTGCCTGCCCTGACCTTCTCCCTGTTTACTTGGTAATGATCCTGTGCAGCCTTCCCTGACCTTCTCAATGTTTACTGGGTAATGATCCTGTGCGGCCGGCCCTGACCTTCTCCACATTTACTGGGTACTGATCCTGTGCCGCCGGCCCTGACATTTTTCCTGTTTACTGGGTAATGATCTTCTCCTGCCATCCCTGACATCCTCCCATTTTTCTTGTCTTTTGGTGGTCTACTTGTGAATAATTTGTTTATTCTGTCCGTGTGATGGAGGAGGAAACGTTCTCTTCATGTTTCTCAAAAGTCCTGAAAGTTGGGTATAGTCTGTGAAGGACACAGAGGGGTAGCGGAGGACACGCTGGTGCCAATGGGCACTTATATCTAACCAAAGAGAAGGCACGGGGGGCAGCTGCACTCCTGTAGTTACGCCAACACTCAGACGTGACCCTTTCGGCGGCTCCTCGATCAAATTGGGCACGGCGAGAGGCAACTGTTGGTCAGCGGCCAACCCAGCTCGGGAAATGGAAAACAATGAGGGTAATTCTGGAGTCTGATTGGGTTTATTTTTAATTCTGAGTTTCCAATCGATATATAAAAGCGAGCGAATCCGAGCTTTTCTGCCATTTCTCCAAGATTTGTGGCCATTTCCAGGAAGATATAATCCAGAAATCCAGAGATTTATCACCGGCCCCCTATCCTGGGATTTTCGTTATTTCCATTCTATTTCACTGAATTCTATTCACTTTTTAAAGGCTCCAAAAAAAAAAGTAACATTCTTGGGTCTTTCCGAAAATCCGAAATCTTTACAATACATTTGGTGGAATTTTTTTCTCTCTTTGCCGTCGGATGAAATCCCATTTCCAGATTTTCTTTTTTCAAAAAATACAAAAAAGACGGGAGATTCGGAACGTTTTAACGCGAAACAAAGCGATTTCCCGGGGAGAATTCTTTCATCTTCTGTTTGAAGAGACAGAAAAAAACTGTCAGCTCTTCGGGATAACAATACGCGCTCTGTGAACGCGGAGGGCCGCCGGGCCCACGGACACTCATTTGAAATGGATGCTCTTATCTCGGCGGGCTGGGAGTTCAGATGAAAAGCGACCGTCTGAAAAGTCATTGTTTTAGTCTCTAAATTTCCTAGGACAGTCAATTAAGTCCAATAGCGTTACAAGTCGCTGCCGTAAAAACAGAAAAAACCTTCGCCATCAACAGCCGCTATTGTTTTCTGGAAAGACAAAGCGTTCCATTCATCTTTTTTGGTATAATGGCTGAACTTTAGCTCCAGCGGCCCCCCAAGCATTGCCCCCCTTCCTCAAACACAATAGCTTCGGAAACAAAAGGGAGATTATTAGGTTAAAAACGCACTGGCCCTTTACCCCCCCCGTGCCTTCGGACCCCCGTTCCCATCACATCTGGTAACCATGTGGGGTAGGTATTAATAAACGCTTTACTGGGGGGGGGTAACAATTATCTGTGGCTGCCTTCCACCTCTCCCGGCGACTGCTCCGCCGCAATAATCCATTCCTTCTAGAAGGTTTGTTGAGTGGCAGCCGAAGGTCCGTGGGCCGGGGGCCGGTGTTACATTGTATGGCATTTATTTATATGGCGCCAACAGATGCCGTAGCGCTGTTACGATTGTGAAAATTAACAATAACATTACAAATGACAATAAGACAGACTGGGGCAGGAGGAGAAGAGGGCTCTGTTCCCAGGAGCTTACAATCTATAAGGAGGTTAAGAGGGGATGAGACAGGAGGATAAGTTGGTGGCCGGACACAAACCCGGACTGGCCATCTGGCACATCGGGCAATTGCCCAGCGAGCTGCTGACCGTCAACACGTTCAGCCAATCCGCCGCTCTAAAAGAGAGACACAGAGGGCGAGAGACAGAGAGGGCGAGAGACACAGAGGGCGAGAGACACAGAGAGCGAGAGAGATACAGAGGGCGAGAGATACAGAGGGCGAGAGAGACACAGAGGGCGAGAGACACAGAGAGCAAGAGAGATACAGAGGCGAGAGACACACAGAGGGCGAGAGACACAGAGGGCGAGAGAGACACAGAGGGCGAGAGATACACAGAGAGCGAGAGAGACACAGAGGGTGAGAAAAACACAGAGGGCGAGAGAGACACAGAGGGCAAGAGAGATACAGAGGGCGAGAGAGATACAGAGGGCGAGAGACACAGAGGGCGAGAGACACAGAGGGCGAGAGACACAGAGGGTCAGAGACATAGAAAGCGAGAGACACAGAGGGCGAGAGAGACACAGAGAGGGCGAGAGACACAGAGGGCGAGAGACACAGAGGGAGAGAGATAGAGAGGGTGAGAGACATAGAAAGCGAGAGACAGAGGGCGAGAGAGATGAATGTCATCAAACTTCACATTTTTATGGGATTTTTTCTGTTTCTTGAGTTTAACTCTTCGCGCTCTGGATTGGCGGTCACATGACCAGTTACAGACCAGTTACAGACCTTACAATAAAAGACACAAACTTGCGCGAGATTCCGGTCATTCGGATTTCCTGCTAGATTTCTAATCAACCACCCCTGGTCACATGACGCACACGGACCCCCACAGCTCCATGCTTTAAGAGACCCCCCATGCTCAAAGACAGAGCAGAAGTGTCTCTTTCCGACTGTCTCTTTCTGCAGTAAAGGCGTCCTCTCCTCGTTCGTTTCCATTGGACGTGACGGCCGGCTGCGATAGCGAATAAGAATCCCGATGTCTGGGCTCCGCGGCCGCGCATTCTCGCTATTATCTGTTCTGCAGATCTGGACCGTCCTTCAGAGAGCAATAAAAGGGCAACTGAACGGCCGGCCCCAGGGACTGCGAGCAGCTGGGGTATAAAGAGACCCCGGGGACAGCTTGCTTTGTGGTTAAGTGCCGCGTTGGAGCTGTCAGACCACAGGCGGGGTATAAAGATCCATAATTACCCCCCGAGTGCTGCATCTCATAATCCCCAAACACATCAAGCGCTTCCATCATATCCCCCGATACCGAGTCTCTGTACGCCAAGGAACCCCGAAACAATTACCGCTTTTACCCCCTTCTAAAAACTGACGACCGGAATCTGCCCCACCCCCCCGACCAGGAGTACAAATTGCCCCCAATGTAAAAAAATCCCATCCGTTACAACCTGAAAGCTTCCAAGCAGATAAAGGGCCATGTCTGCTGACAACCGGAAAGCTGACACACTTTCTCTTTTAAGGGGAACTCTGTATTAATGAGCATTTTGGGGGAAATATTTAAGTTTTCTCTAATATCTTTAACCGTTGCTTGCCCGGGTTGTCTGTGTTACGCTTTCAGGCGGTGTACAGCGCTGTTAAAGCATTCTGTAACACGATGGTAGATTGGAAGCTCACGAGCGGGGTCCTCAGAAACCCATCATTTTGTACGAGAACAAGGTTAGATTGTGAGCTCACTGGGCCGGTGCTCGCCTCCTGCTGTATCTGTAAACGTACAGTTTATGTGTTTGTTAACCCCTCGTAGTTAAATTGTACAGCGCTGTGGAATATGTTAGCGCCTAAGTGATAATAAGGAGAGTGCAGAGAGATACTCGGCACCGCTATATGCGATGGTGAAGGTTTTAGACTCGGTGGCATCACATGCTCCGATCTCTCTCTGATACAATGAAGGCCGGGAGTCAGATGCGCGTCTCGCGTCACATGTTCAGAATGTTGTTGTAAACGGTCCCACGGAGACCGGCCTTGGTAACGCTCTAAAAAGACTCATTTGTCGAGTATTATTTGGGTCTCGGTTACAGGGATGACGCCCATTTCTCCTGACGGTAATCCAGCGCGGAATGTCTCTTTTACCGACAAACCTCTAAAAGCCAGTCCTGCTGTTGCAGTTTTAGGTGAGAAGTTGTCAGGGTCTCCCTTTTAGGTCAGTGGAATGAATCTTCATACCTACATCCATTAAACAACTCTGACCTCCTAATAGTCTTACAGCTTAGGCTTGTGGGTGTGGCTAAATAAGACACACCCCTTGGATGAAAGTCCATCCCACTGGGGTCCAACCCCTGCGGATCCTAAATGTACATCGGATCCTCTCTGTTTGGAGGGCTAAACCACGAAGACTAAAGGTCTGCCTTCCTTCTGAGGTGTAAGCGTGGTATGAAGTATAGATTTCAAATCAGGGTCCGCCAGCAGATCGGCCCCCATCCGGCCCCCGTCTAGTCGCCCGTTTCCCCTGATGTAAAGACTCAAACCTTAATCAGTCGTTGGTCTTGTCTTAGATTCAGGAGCCGTATGTGTATCCCATGCATGTTTAATCCCCTCACTGTATTACCCTCTACCACCTCTGCCGGGAGGCTGTTCCACGACCTTCCCACAAGGCATCACTCTGTGCTGAACCTTTCATTTCAGTCCCCGGGTTTGGCTGACGCGTTCACGCAGCTTTAGAGGTGCAGAAAGGTGAGCAAAGGTGACACGTTCTATGATTCAATAATCAGAAAAATTTCAAATCCTAATTTCATACCAAAAACAGACAAAAGAGAAAAAAAACATAAAAAACAATCAGGTAAATTATTTAACACGCAGCGTGAGTCCTTCGGGGCGGTTAGCGCAGGTCCTGAATGATCACGTCTTCTACACACGTGTAACATAGATGTGGACACACGCCCTCGCCGTGTCTCGCCGGTAAATGCATCTCTTTGTTGCGCGGTCATACGCTTTACTCTTACCGTAACCGCTTGCCTCCCGGGATGCCGAACACTGACCTTCATTGTGTCTGCGAAACCTCAGTCATCCATCGCAAATCCGGTTATTTGCCCAAAATCCTCAATTCTTCCATTATTCCATTTTTTTGGTTGCAGCAAAAAAGTGGGAAAATCAGAATGCGTTTCGTTTGTATTTTGAATCTAATGGAAAAGGGATGGCCCGGGACGGAAGGAATCCCCCCCCCCCCGATACGTTTGCTTATTTTATCGGAAGTGATTAATAGATTTGCCATCGCGATTCACGCATTAAGAAGTGATTAACGTCGGGCATTTTTCTTGGCTTTTTTTACTGTTTATAATGAATGGGGGTGCGAAGCTCTCGGATCCTTTTCCCCGTCGACCTCCCCTGCGCTGTCGACGTTTCTAAATCATTTTACGACAAACGGCTCTTTCCAGTCCATCGGCTGATTGAAAACTCTGACCCTGGAGGACCGGCGGACGCTTCTGCTCCAAAGAACCTGTGACCCTCGATTTCCATACTCATGCATCGGATGGTGATTGGTCCTAGCCATAGCAGCAGAATATCAGGGATTTACAGAGGCCGTAAATGGACATTCACTCTTATATAGAAACACAGAACCTGCCGGCAGATCGGCCCCCTCCGGCCGTACAGCGCTCCGGAATCTGTCGGTGCGATGTAAATAAATATAATATGTTTCTTTTTGGAAAGTTCTATCACCGGGAACGGCTTCTTTAATGCTCTCCTCAGTGTTCGCGTTAATTATTCTTTTTAATTACTCGCGTTCAGGATGGGACCCCCAAAAAACCTACGGCCGCCCCGGAGCGGCATAAAAATTACCTCCGCGCGCGGTCCGTATTTCCATCCGCCGTTCCGTGATATATCCTGGGAAACCAAGCCGTGCAGTTCATTGAGTTTTATCACCGGCGTGAAGGATAAATAAAGAAGACAGACACTGATTACATCATTAGAAAAGAATTTAACCGGAGTCGTCTTTAACAGCCAAGCGGCCACTTCCAGTCCCAACCTCGCAGGACGGAGATATTTCTACTTTATGATGCACTTCGACACCACCTGCTCCGAAGTAACCGAGTCTCCCGAGCCCCCTCCAGCCTCGTTATACTAATTGCTTTTAAAATAATTATTCCGATCCCCAGCGCCGGATAAAAAAGTTCAAGTCGACTTTCATTTTTGGAGTTTATTGGCACGGGTTCCAGCGGCTTCGAGCCGGAAGCCACCGCGGCGGATATAAACAATAGATGTGGGGCTTCGGCGGTCTTCTGCTCTACGACGGTCAAGCAGGACCCCCGTGGGACAAGCGAGGGACCCCAGAGGGTTCCAGCACCAGCCATACTGCTCTAAGGATCTTCATTCATGTCCCTGAAGTAAATTAAACTGAATCCAGAACCCCCTCGTGTAATCGTCAGATGGTAGATTCCTCATGGGATGGATACAATGTAACAGACGCCCCCGTTACTATGACGATAAGACGTTCCATTATTGTTATTATGTTAATATATTAGTAAAGACCCCGGCACAAAGGAATGGAATAAAATGTGCAACGACTGTATGAGACCAGAAATGGAGCTCCGAGTGTAAGCTACGTGTTTGCCCTTGTTCTGCCAGCCAGTCCCGAGTCTCAAACTCTCCCTTCTCTGCCCAGCGGCCGGTCTGCAGAACGCTTCAGAATTCCACTCTACAGCAGAAATATTTCTCTTCCTACATTGATAACGGCGTTTTTCTTACGCCTGTGCTTTTTTTGATGATGTCATTTCTGGTTACTTTGTTGCCGCTTCCGATCTAATCACGGGGACGACGCGTTCTAAAGGCGATCCACCTAAAATGCCATAAAACCTCTAAATACCAGAAAAACGTACCAAAAAACATCAAACCTACACGGTGCATCTCAGCAGAAAGTTTCATCCGACCAAAGCAGGTCGGCGTTATCGCGTCTCCGAGCTCTGCGGGGCCCGAGCTGCTGAACAGCGCTCCGCGTTGACTCACAAACCCGCAGGAACGCAACGTTTGCCATTTTCACACCAGAAAGACTCGTGATTCTGCCTTTTTCCAAGGTTTTCTGACTTAAAATGACTGCGATTGTTCCATTTGTGTGAAAAGTATTTTTCTTACCACACCCAAGAGAAGCAGCGGCGAGGATTTCTCCACAACGTCTCCTTTCTGGGTTTAGACGATTCCGTTTTGGCCAACGAGCCGAGGGGTAACTAACGTTTTTTTTTTTAAAGAACAGATAGAAAAATATATAATATTTTAGCGCAGAATTCGGGAACTTTGAGTCCCAAAAAAGAATCCTCTCCAGGTGGGTAACTCATTCCCCAGCAAAAAGACCCCGAATGTCAACAGATCCGAACAATATCCTCCCGGACTTGATCCCTCCACATCTCACCTCTCGTAATTAAACGGAGACGGGCGATGGGAGCGGGCGGCGGAGCCCGAAAGACGAGTCGGATGAAATCTCCCTTTGTTTCCGGCACCTTCCGAGAAACGCACTCCCCGGCCGTTCTTTGATGACAATTACAGATGTGGATGCTGAGCGGAGGAACCGCGCCGGAGTCCTTCTTTCATTCGCTGTCCGACGGGGCGATAGTATACACCGCATGTGGCATTTAAACCCTCTGAGCTGACTCTCTCCTCCAACCCCCCCCCATAAAACGCACTATTCTGGTTCCTTACCCATATATTATCATTATACGTTTTATATAGCGCCGCCATACTCCGTGGCGCGGTACAATGGGTAGAGATAACACGGAGTATATAACTATGCAGCTGCCAGAAAACGTATTATGGAATAAAAAAAAAGCGGTAGGAGATCCTCTTTAACATCCGGGGAGTCACTCTCTGGTCAGCCGGCTGAGCATTATGTGAGTTAGAGTCAGCGCTTAAGTTCCCGTTTTTTCCTTTCATTTACAAAAACTTCTAATAAGCCGATCGATTCCCTTAACATTTTAAGAAAAAAGCCATTCCACGGAAAGTATTTTAAGCCGCCCGCGGCGCAGATGTCTTTCTGCGGGGAACCGAATGCCTCTCGGCAAATAAACTTTGTTTTGGGTCGGCTGATTGAAGTATATTTAGAAATCACCGTCTTTGTGCGTCTGTCATTATTTAGCATTGTGTCTTATTTCTGCGCTATACATCGGAAAAGCCGCTCCGTCTTTTTTTTCCTCCCCGTTCCCTCTTGCAGTTGTGACCTTCGACTGCAACATCTGCGGCGAACGCAGGCGAAAGCGCTGAGCGCCGGCGCTGCCCGGACACAATCGCTTCTGATTGGACTTGCTGAGCGCGGCACTTGCTGTTTGGGATGCGATGAATTTTGGTGACTCTGCGAAGGTTACCAGCAAACTGCTGCGGAGGGGAAAAAAAAAGCTGCGAATCAACGAGTTTGCGAACCCCCAAAATAATCGTCCACTAGAAATACACAGAAATGCAACGGAGGAAGTTTGCAGACGGAACTTTATGTGGATTTAACTCCCACAAACCCGAGGGGTAAATCGCGGGAGCCTCATGGGGCGCCCCCTGCGTTATACTTCACCGAGATCTGTAAATATACCCCAGGGGTAAATAGCGGGAGCCTCATGGGGCGCCCCCTGCGTTATACTTCACCGGGACCTGTAAATATACCCCAGGGGTAAATAGCGGGAGCCTCATGGGGTGGAAGTGACCTGAAATCTGTGTCTTGAGACCTAGTTGTGCATAACTGCCAAGTGTCCCCGGCCAGTCCTTCTCCGGTTCCCAAACACCTGTCCCCCTATTTCCTCCTCTGATGCCCCTTTTCCATCCCATGATGCCCCTCTCTCCCCCCTGATGCCCCTCTTTTCTAGGAGGTCAGAATGTTTGCGGGGTATGAGGGGATCGCAGGTTTCAACAGCCCTAAAAGCCCCAGGGCGGTGCAGAAGATAATTGCGTCGCTGAGTGTAAGTCCGACATGACAGCCCCGAGACTCTCAACTATAAGTGGAGGACATGTTTGACTTTTTAACCCATAAAATCTTTGTAAATTGAGCTACCAGAGACCCCTGGGGGGAGTAGGCCAGAGAGGGGCCCCTGGGAGTCCAAAAACTAAAATAAAAAAATGGCTACCTGAATCATAGAGGGACCCAAAAGCTGGATAAGAGGAAGATATCTGCGTGCGTATGTTTGGGGGAGGCTGCGCGCGTATGTTTGGGGGGAGGCTGCGCGCGTATGTTTGGGGGAGGCTGTCTGCGAATGTTTGGGGGAGGCTGCGCGCGTATGTTTGGGGGGAGGCTGCGCGCGTATGTTTGGGGGGAGGCTGCGCGCGTATGTTTGGGGGGAGGCTGCGCGCGTATGTTTGGGGGGAGGCTGCGTGCGTATGTTTGGGGGGAGGCTGCGCGCGTATGTTTGGGGGAGGCTGCGTGCGTATGTATGGGGGAGGCTGCGTGCGTATGTTTGGGGGAGGCTGAGTGTGTATGTTTGGGGGGAGGCTGCGCGTGTATGTTTGGGGGAGGCTGCGCGCGTATGTTTGGGGGAGGCTGCGTGCGTATGTTTGGGGGAGGCTGAGTGCGTATGTTTGGGGGAGGCTGAGTGCGTATGTTTGGGGGGAGGCTGCGCGTGTATGTTTGGGGGAGGCTGCGTGCGTATGTTTGGGGGAGGCTGAGTGCGTATGTTTGGGGGGAGGCTGCGGGCGTATGTTTGGGGGAGGCTGAGTGCGTATGTTTGGGGGAGGCTGTGTGCGTATGTTTGGGGGAGGCTGCGTGCGTATGTTTGGGGGAGGCTGAGTGCGTATGTTTGGGGGAGGCTGCGTGCGTATGTTTGGGGGAGGCTGCGTGCGTATGTTTGGGGGGAGGCTGCGCGTGTATGTTTGGGGGGAGGGGGAGGGCTGCATGCGTATGTTTGGGGTGAGTCTCTGGAATAAACCGCGTTCCCGACACAATCTTTATTAATTAATGTTATGTTTGATGCGGGAGCCGAATAAACAGACGCCGCTCTGTATTTAGGTTTCGTTTTGCTGGAAAACGGTGAATATGGGAAAAACACGAAGCCGGCGGGTATTTAAATGCGCTGCAGCTGCGAGACTCGCAGACAATCGCTTGAAGATGTCACGGAGCCCTTAATTACGCCGTTCTTCTAACTGGAGATAAGTAATGGAGCCCACTTCACGCCCGGCGCCGGAGTCACTCAGGGGACAAGGAGCTGCCGGTCGCAATGGATTCCGGCGAGCAACCCGACAGATAAACGGCAATTTCAGGCTCCTTTTTTTACAAAAAAAACTTTAAATTATTGGGAATTTTAGAAACTATATAACTATTAACCCCTTTTTATCACATTCTCAGTGGGTTCTGATAGGTAGAAGAACATAGCATCGCCCTATGGGTCAGCGTGAGTATCAGGCACCACGGATTATGGGTCATCGGTGTTCTGGATACCCCCGGGGGGGAGGGGCATAGACTTCACACGGGGTTAACCTTTGAAAATCCCCATCTTAACGCAGCCAGACGCGAGCACCATAGTCTTTAATTTGAGACTTCCTATATAATTTGTGAACATCGGATATCTCGGCCAGGCCCCCCGTCTCACGCGAGACTGACGTTTACTGAACACCATTAGGTGCCGCGCTCCGAGTCTCCGAACGCCGCGCGCCGGCCACCACAATCAGTATATTCTGTTATATTTGAATCATTTTGGGGTGAAATCGTTCTATGAAAAATCATTTTGTGTCTTCAGTCAAATCTGACAAATAAATCATTATTTTTAAATTATTTGTGATTAAAAAAAGGAATTAGATAATCTTAAGAAATGCATGGTTTTTGTTTACATGCTGGAGTGGGGGGGGGGCAATTCCTGAACACAACAGGAAATAAGGGGCGCACCGGAGAATTGCTTCCCCCATCCAGAAAACCAGGAATTAATATTCCCATTATTCTGTGTTCCACAAGGCAAATGAAATGAGCAATTATGCATATTAAATTCTGATTGCGGGGAGGAATAATGATAAAAAAATACACCCATATTGACTGAATTTATTACTGGAAATTCTATAAACGACAGCCGGATAAGGAAGGGGATCGTGTGATGTTGATTTAAATGGGTTTATTATATTTAGCTCGACAAACCTTTCAGGTGTCATTTAGAGATTAAAAGTCGTCGGGAGAGTCATTAAGATTCTGGATCTATAAACAGAATAACAGCTGTGAGACCTGGAGTCGGTGGCATCTTGTGCGCTAATTTAGGGTTTTACACCAACGCAAAGACTTTTTACCCCCACAGCCTCTCTAGGATGATTACGGGGCTATAACCCCACTAACTACCCCCATTAGAGGTCTTTAGACCTTGAGGAATTGCTCCTTTTTGCAGTATCCTTTCTGTGCTCCCTCTCTGCAGTCATTGTATGTTGGGAGGCTTGGTCAGCATCCATCTATTGTTGTAACATGCCGAGAGTTGCCCTGGTTTGGGGCAATTCTTTATATCCTGAATTGGAAGCAGGGATGGATATCGCCAGGAGATCGTCGCAAATCTCAGATCTTCTTCCCAAGGATAACGAAGTAAATGAAATAATAACGGATTCCCGGGTGAGAAATTCTAGAACAGTCTAGAACCCGGTTCCCCGGTACCTGTAATGATATAGAACAAGGAGGGGGTTTAATCTCAGGGCCACCTGCCTTTTAAGTGGATGATTTTCTGCTTTATAATCTCGGGGGGTTCGGGGAGATTGGGGGCCCTGTGAACACCCAGGGGCCACATCTGGCCTGTGTCCCGGATGACGGTAATGTGGACTCCTCCGTCAGGCGCGGCCGGTAGAAAGTTCTTCCTCCGTGGACCCGGTCCGGTTCATCTTGTGAGGAGAAGTTCTTGGCGGGAGATTCGCTCCGGAATATATATGTGATTTTCGGTAATTAAAACGCTCTTTTCCCGCATTTTCCTGACAGATGCTCGCATAATTTTACAAACCGAATGACAAACTTGAGATTCCAATATGTGAGTTTAACTCTTCGTGGAATGGATGGGGATGAATAAAGGAGGGATGTGAGCATTATTCTGGAGTAATTATTATTATCCAAGCGGAAGTAACTTTAACATTCAAGCGTTTTCCATTTATTAGGTAACAGCGAACTCGGCAATACAAGACATTTTAAGGGTTCTTTTGAGGTACCCTAACCCCTGATGCCCCTCTGTCCTCCCCTGAAGCCCCTCTGTCCTCACTGATGCCTCTCTCTCCCCGACAGACCCCCCGACAGACCCCCGAGACGTGCGCTGTGGGTTTTTTCAGATTTCCCTTTAATATTTTGAAATATTTTCCCCGATTCTCGCTCTCCAGAAATTCCGTTTGGAATCCGCGGTGCAGCCGAATCTCCGCGTTTATTCATCTCTTGATAATATCGAGAGCTACAAATCATCCACTCGTGAGGCATTTGCAGCTCACAATGCGCTTATCAGCCGCAGAGCAACACAGCGTCTCCCCGCGTCCCGATGTTTTAGAGTCTCGGGTGCGAGGGGCCGGTGGGCATTGGGGGAAAAGGTGAAGATTTCAGGGTCTGCTGAGCGCCCCGAGAATGTGGGGGTCCTGCTTCAGGCCACAAGAAGAAACATGGGGTCATGTCAACTAAACGATACGCGGGGTTTGGGTTCCGAGGCCGATTCATCCTGACAGGGCCAGACTGGGGACAGCGTGGCGGCCGTGGCACTTTAAGACCAGCAGCTACCGAAGACATAACTTCGGCAGGGTCCAGCCGGTGACGGGACAACGAATCACCCGACCTGCCGCTGGAGTGGCGGATCCGGTGTGTACGGAGCGGTGTCGGCGTTTGCCCGATGGGCCGGTTGGCCGGTCCTGCTTCCTGAGCTCAAGACGTTTCTTTTTAAAGCGTTTTGGGAAAATGTATATTTTTTGAGAGCCGTCTTTCTGACAGATAGAATTTTGACTTCATTGTGCATTAAGGGCGACGTTTGACGTCTATTCCTTTTGACATCAAAAAACAACAATTTAAGAATGTAAAATACTAAAATTATGGAAAAATGCAGTTCTGTCTTCCTCCGGGGGTCCCGGGAAAACGACGATAAATCATTTCATGTTTTACCGTTTGGCAAATCGCCCGATCCTCGCCAGCCCGGATTATCTGCAAAACTAAAATAAATGTTTTTCTGGCCCGGACTCCACGCAGATCGGTCAAAGCGCTCGGCCCTTCGGCTGACACGCCGGGGAAGCAAAGTTTGTTTTCATGTCTGTCCCTTCGACATCAATTCTCACTCGACTCACTGCTAAGTATTAAAAGTATAAACGTAGCAATAAAATAACAAAAAGAAAACTCGAAATCATTAATGTTAAGTCATGAAACCTCAATTTTTTTTTTAAAGTGTAAAATTAGTATTTTTATTACTATGACATCATTATGCACAGGAGCGATGTCACACAAAGGTATCACCGCGCGCGGCTAACGTTCCGAGCTGTCGGTTTTTGGCCCCTAAATTCTACATCTAGAACGCGGAATTGTTACTGGGCGCCCTTAGCGGGAAGTGATACGGATTCATAGACGCGCCGTGAGCCGCCGGGACCACAGAGGTCCCTTCTTCGCTGTAATTGCTCTACAACAAGACCCGTCCATTCTCCTTAAATCACCCTAAATTATCCAAACAAATCAGAGACTGGAGAAAAGGCAGCATTTACCAAAAACAGCTATTACCACCTGTCAAAAGTGCTCAGAATTAACCCCTGCACTGGATCAATCTGCGGGGTTACTTTATACCCTGCTTTATACAACACGCCTTTGTCAGCCTCGCTACGGCTTCCCTAATCTACCCAAACTATCTCCAGCAACAAGGGGCGTCTACAGCCGCTGCCTCCAACAAAAGATGCCTTTCTTTATGGCGTGGGCCGCTGTATATATGTTTACTCTGCGTCCCCTCACCCACTTCCTCTGCAGTCAAAGACTTGTCTGGAATGAATCACAAGACAATCAACGCAGGACTTTTCTGCAGAAATGGAGATTTAAACCGTGAGGCCCGGCTCATTGTCGCTGAATCCACGCGGCCACGGACAGACATTCCGACAAATCCCCCCCCCCCAAAAAAAATAATAATAATCATTTCAAAAATATCCAAAAAGCAAAAAAAAAAAAAATTCAAAAATATCTGAAAATAAAAAAATAATAAATTGAAAAAATATCCTAAGAGAAAAACAAATATTCCAAAATAAATCCAGCAGCAAAAATAAAAAAAAGAATAATTTCAAAAATATCATAGAGCAAAACAAATATTTAAAAAAAAATCAAAAGGGGTGAAAAGAAATCATAAAAAAAAACAAAAAAAACAAAAACAAAGAAAAACTATTAAAAAGTAAGAATAAATTTGAAATGCTATGATTTAGGTAAGTAATACAATCATAAATTTTCTTTTTTTGGGGGGGGGGTAATCTCTAAATTCCTGTAATTTAAATGCAGTCAACGTGGACGACAAATGCGCTCAAATACCTTAGAAAAAAAACGACTTTAAAATCATCCCGGAACAATCATAAAGACGACAAAAAAAAAAAAAAAGAAAGTTTGACAGAGTGTGAAAATATGATAATTGTACAATATTTACAATGAACGGGACAAAAAAAAATATACGGCTGATCTGGCAGATTGTTTTCGGTAATTTATAAGCCCGCGTTGGGTTTGCGCTTGCTTTAGTATTTGTGTCTGAACGTAACATATGTTCAGCATATTCTATATAACAAAACATCGCATTATCCCGAACGGAACGGATTCACTTTACATCCAAATCCGTTCCCTCGGTGAGTCGTGCGCGAGGCTCCGGATACGATCCTGCCTTATATAGAGGAAGAACCCCGCGGCGGAGGCAGAACAGACGCTCCCCATGCTCTAATATCACTCCTTTTCCTACGATGTATACATTCTAGATGTTCTAGAGGTTCTAGACTCTGCCGAACTGTGCTATACATGAGATTAGAAGCCACTGTATCGAATCTGCGGTTACTTTGTATCGGAGAATAAGAACCGAATCGCCAGACACCACACACGAGTTTCTTCTTTCTCGGAAAACGTATCGGCCGCAGGCGAAGCCGGAGAATCAGCCGCGGCTTCTAGACGGGAAAGAGACGCCGCGCTTAATCCGAATCCGCGGACACTTTGCCGATTGGGGGGCACCTCCTGGGATCTCAGGGGAGAACGTGTGAGATTGGGACTTTTTAGTGTCCGTACACAGCTGGCGTTATCGTGTTTATAGTTACCATAGCAACCTGCCTATACAATATAAAGGGTCGATATTCTCCCAGTATCTGGAAGTGTTTTATACGAGGTACGGCGTTAGGAAGACGCGGAGCGGCCGGGGGGGGTGCGTTCCGGATCAGACGTACAGACAGAGCATTAGTCGGTGGATCCGCGATGTCCTCTGTGGGAAAATGGCCGAGCGCCAAGGATTTATCGAGGAAGTCTCTGGCAGGCAGTGGATCATAACAGAAACTGGCAGAGCGAGGGGTGCACAGAGAGACCAAAAGCCGCATAAATCAACCCAAATAAAAACACCCCCCCCCGTTACACCAAACATGTAACTGGAAGACGGGCCGGGTGCTGGACTCCCTGCATCCCTGTGATACCTGGGGCAGTCCTGCTCAGTCGTTGGTCTCGTCTTAGATTCAGGAGCCGTATGTCTATCCCATGCATGTTTAATACCCTCACTGTATTACCCTCTACCACCTCTGCTGGGAGGCTGTTCCACTTCATCTCGGCAAAGTAAAAGGCCTTAAAAAGGAATAATACATGATAAAGTGAAATAAAATAATCTCGTTCTGTGAAGGATCGCAGCGGCGGCAGCCTTGGGGTTCCACGCGTTCCGCGTTATATTAGAAATGATATCTCGTGCCAGGTTTTGCTGGTTATTCTGGGGAATCTTCCTGGGATTTTGATGAATTCACCCAAATTCCTTCTCATTTCCCCGGGTATTTCTACGGATGTTGATGTCTTTTTTATGAATTTTGATAATTCCGCGTATTCCTGTCTCCGTGCCGTCGCCGCGTCGTGCCTTTCTGCTCTCTGAGCGCTACTTACATCTCTAATCCCATCTTTATCACTAATCTGCTTCCTCCCGAATCCTTCCCTGCACGCTTCCCTCGCTTTCTTCTAATCTCTGCGCTGGAAAGACATTTTTTAGGATTATCTCAATAATTTCCTTTTTAAAAGGACCCTCCCTGGCCGGGGTTTTGGGTAAAAAAGTATTAACAGCCGCATTATTCCTCCCCAACAACGCGTTCGATCCCTCGGCAGAGAAATTGACATCTGTAACATGTTCACATATCACATATAATAGTAACCGTGTGTCTGTGGGGAGTCCAGAGTCCTGCACCAGTTACTAACCAAAATAGATACAACGAGCCACAAACTCCACACGAGAAAGCTCGGAAATAACTGAGGAAAACCGCGTCTCTGTTTTTGTTTTACCCCTGTTTTTTTGGGGTAAAAAGGCAGATTCTCAGGGTTTTTACCCCACATAACACATTGTACAGCGCTGCGGAGTATGACGGCGATATATAAATAATAATAACACACATTGTACAGCGCTGCGGAGTATGACGGCGATATATAAATAATAATAATAACACACATTGTACAGCGCTGCGGAGTATGACGGCGATATATAAATAATAATAACACATTGTACAGCGCTGCGGAGTATGACGGCGATATATAAATAATAATAACACATTGTACAGCGCTGCGGAGTATGACGGCGATATATAAATAATAATAATAACACATTGTACAGCGCTGCGGAGTATGACGGCGATATATAAATAATAATAATACACATTGTACAGCGCTGCGGAGTATGACAGCGATATATAAATAATAATAACACACATTGTACAGCGCTGCGGAGTATGACGGCGATATATAAATAATAATAATACACATTGTACAGCGCTGCGGAGTATGACAGTGATATATTAATAAGTAGTTATATCTGGGCTGGACTCGTCGGCTGAGGGTGTTTATCACGGACGAGATTAACGACAGATTCTAAACAAAAAGTGAACTTTAATTGATACGTTTGTAACGGGGGGGTGAGGGGGGCGAGCGTCTAAATTGGGAATTTCAGAACTTTTTCTCTCCAAATTCAGACAAACGTTTAGCGGGGAGGAAATCTCAAACTCAGCTTGAAAAAGACCATTTTAAGAATTAATGACCGACGCGTCCGACCGTCACTTTGACGAGATAATGTCTGAAAAATGTTAAATTTGGTTCAGCGGGAATCATTCACCGAGCGTCAAACTAATGAGAGGAAAACGTTATAAATAACCCGGCTGCCGGCACACCAAAACAGACTCTGGTTCTGCCACCGGCCGGGGCAAAGAGAACAAAGAGGGGGGGTTGTTTAGAGTGTTATGGGGGGGTTTTGATGGATTTGGGGTACTAGCGACGTCAGGGGGGCTGGCACTTTAAAGCTAGCGGCCGCCTGATGATGCAGCTGCAGCCAATGAATATGCGCGCATGCACACAATGTTCTCACAATCACGTAGCGCAGCGGCCGCCATATATAGCGGGATCGGCAGATTGGGTGAGTGTGTGGAGCTGTCCGCCGCCGGCCCGGTGTGCTGTTTAGTCAGTCTGGCCCTGGGGTACACTGCGGCTCCTCCTTACCTTTTGTTATTATGTGATGCACTACTTCTTATGTCCTGTTGCCCGGTGTACATCGCTACGGAATACGACGGTGCTATACGAAGCAATAAATGATAATAATATTCTGATTGGATACCAGGAGACATGAGCCTCCCACCGATGTTCTAGTCGGAAAGCGGAACGCGTCGGGGCTCCAAAGCCAGATGGAGGAGACACCCGGGGGGGGCAGATCTGTAACCCTAACCCCTCTTTCGTCAAATAAAGCACTGAACACACGCGCCTTTCCGCCCTTCGTGCGGCCAGATTTAACCCCATCCTCGTTCCGCTTCCCCCCTTCGCCTTATCTCCCGACAAATCCTCGCCGACACCGTTAATTATTTCGACATGAAACGCGCCGCCCGCGCTCCGCCTGATCTCTACCTGTTTGTTTCACGGCCTTTCTACATCACACGGACGAGGCCATTTAATCTCCGGATGAAACGCGTTTCCGCGGCGTTCCCGGTGATTTGATTAATACCAGGAGACGGCCATTCTTTATTAAATATGTTCGGCTGCTACATTCAATTAAAAGATGCATTCGTTTTGGCAAAGTAGCCGCAGATGCCGTGTTTTTTTTATTTTTTTCCCGTTTTTTTTCCGGACAGATTTATTTAGAAGCTGTCAGCCCCTTGAAAGACTTCATTTGGGAGCAGTTTGAATTCGCTCGCGGGGCCTCTAAATGCTCCTACTGTTCTGGTGAAAAGGAAACGCGGACGGCTCTCTGTACGGCGACTCCATCTGCAAGAAATCAGAAAACAATCGCATTCTCTCTCTTTCTTCTTCTTTTCTTCTTCTTCTCCTTCCTTGGGACCTTTTATTAAATTAGTTCAACTCAATTAAAAATAACTTCAAAAACATTTGGGAATCCTTTGTTTCTTCGAACGCTTGGAACTCCATGCACGGAATGTCACCCTCTTAACTAATCCCTCTTTCTAAACGGAGAAGAATGGGGGTATTGTGACTTCAGACAGTGCTTTCAAGGGTCCCTACAGTACCAAATCGAGGTCACGGCGAGACAATTCCCAACACGCAATCGCCATTCAAACATTCTTCACAACTTTATCAAATGTGCCTTTCTCTCCGCTCTCCGCGGCTTTCTCTAAGCGCCCAACTTGCCAGACAATGGGAAAAGCCTTCAGCGCCATTGGCGGCCACCATATTTGCACATGACAAAGTCCATTCTTCCTGTTTTTGTTGTTTTTTTTTTTTTTGTTTTTTTTTGTATCGTTCCCCCCTTAAAAGAATAGATTCGGAGTAAACGTTCCCACCGCCGGCGCGTTCAAATGAATTTTAGGATAAAGGGAATTTGCCGGGAGGGAATGACGGAGGTCCGAGGGAACCCTCGCCATCCGGGATCGGATTTCTCAATGTCAACCGGTGTGATCCGGGACAAAAGCGGAAGATAAAAGCCTCCGTCCCTGCGCGATCGTCTGCGGCCGCAGTGTGATTATAAGTCGCATTGTTAGGGGAAAACAATGGCCTGGCCCCGCAGGCCTCGACGGGTCCCGCTTGGGATTCTTCGCGATGTTATCAGCAAATAAATCTCTCGCTGGAAATGTTTTGTAAGCTAAAGTCCGTGTTTTGTAAAGAGAGGAATGCCGAGGCTTTCGCGCCCGCGGATGTCGCTTCGCGTTTTGCTGAGATCTCAATAAAATAATTTCGCAATATTTCACGCCCCTTCAAGCCCCCAAACTATTGTGAATCGATATTTATTGATATTGATATTTTTTAGCGATAATCAGCGGATGGGGGCTCCTCGCTCGCCGTCCGCAGCCCCAGAAGCCGGGACATGGCGGTTCCGGAGTAGAGAAGATGTTGGGTGTCGGGTACATTGTGTCCGTTGATTGTCGTCTTGTGTCGGTGGTGGTGGCCCCTTTTCCGCGTTTCTTTAGAGGAAACTTTTTTTTTTTTTTGCGGATAGCGATTTTTCAAACCCACCTAAAAGCCGCGCACGTTCCGGGACTTCCGCCTCTCGCACAGTTTGAATCCGGCAGGTACGCTTTTAAAGAAAACTTAAATGCAGGTCGAAGCGACTGCATCCCGACCGGAGCCGACGGCTCACCGCGCAGGAACAGCGTGAAGACATTGATGGCTTGTAAGTGGAAAAGACACACGTCTGGGTCACGAAATGTCAGGGGTGAGGCCATCTCCCCGGCAGCTACGCAGACACAAAGATTAATCAATCAGGGGGTTTTAACACAGAACATGACGCGGTATTATCTGACGGACCGGCCGATGCTCTGCTTAGTGAATAAGCATCTGAAAGATCGCCCCGGAAGACCCAGTCGCTTCAATCAACCCGTCCTCGAGTGGCCCTGGCGGAGAAGCTGATGTTAGAAGGCGAACAGACAGGGTTCTAATGCGAAGTTCTAATCTAGAACTCTGGAGTTCAGAGACAGAACCCTGAAAGGAAGACCCCGGATAAGTAGAGGACGCAGCCCGCGGGGGGCTTTGAGGCGTGATGTGTTTTGAGGATAGCAGTCTAAGCTCGTTAGGCTGTACTTTGACACCATCCACTGCCCATCTGATAGACGTTAAAGTCCAGAGAGCTTTGAGGAACCCCGATGTGCCCACCCATGGTCGAGGTATTTGAAGATTGCAACCAGCTGCCGCGCATTGTGAATAAGACGAGCCGCTGCACTTCATCAAATTATGCAATTACAGGACTTAGCGGATAAACGCAGTCTGTTCTCCTCCGCTCGCGCGCCCAAAACGGGATCTTTTTTCACTATTTCTCAACCTCTCTAAACACTTCCAAATGTCACCCCCCCCCTTACCTACTACTTACCCCCCGGGGGGATACGGAGCGAACAGTGGCGGCTGTGCCCAGCGTGACCGCTCACGGGCGATACTCCTTTTATCTATTATTCCCAGATGGGTTTTTTACATCTTTTATGCGTTTCTTTCAACTCGGAACAGACAATGGAGAATCGGAGAATCGGTAAAGCCATTTCCATAAACATTTACCTATCGGCCGCTCACTCGTCTCCTTTATCGTAAGAATGCGTGTCGCTGGAAGGGAGGGTCGGCTGGCGTGATGGGATTTGGCAAACAGTACAACCAGGGGTCCCAACGCAAGTCTTTGTAATAAACAGAAGGATTTGCCATTTCTGTGTAGGGAAGAGTGGACTCCCAAAGAGCCCTCGGGGTTCTTATAGAGCCCGTGGGGTGGCCCGGGGGGTATTAATGACACCAACATCACATCTGTAACAGGAAGCCACTTCTAAGGACGGAGCAACTTTCCTTAACCATTCAGAAAGAACATAGCAAAGACTGCACCACGCTCTGCAGCGCCCCATGTGGCTAGAAGTGGAACAGCAGGTTTAAAATCCTCGTAGGCGTCCGTGCAAACTCTGGCCTCTTGGTAAAAATAGGTGATTTTAACCTCATTTTTATTATCTTTTTACTTTTAAATTATGGGGGTTTCATATACTATATATTATTCTATTTGATTAGAATCCATCGGCGTCAGTCCTCGGCTACAGAGAAATCCACCCCCAGTCCAGACATAATTATTGATTGATTGATATAGCACCATCATATTCCGCAGCGCTGTACAATGGGTAAACAGGACATAACAATTAACGCAACACATAATCATTTTACCTCCAGAAACAAAAGACGAGGAGGGCTCGGCTCAAAGAGCTTACAATCTAGAAGTTTACTGCTGGATCAAAAATAAGCAAACGGTGGCATATTTATAAATTTAGTGAGTTTTCACCCAAATTGCTTCTAATCCCAAAGGGTGGAGATTAAGTGTTTTCCGCCGTGGTTGCGTACTATGAGTACATGCGCAGTCTTCCCTCCCTCCATATTCACTACCGGCAGATCCGCGGCTTATAGAGAGCAGACGCCGCGTCTTCCCTGTCCGACCTCTCAAGACGTAGCAGCGTTTCCAATAAAATTGTTTATATCATAACACATTTTTTTTTTCCATTTTGGATATTTCATTAATCATTACTAACCCGTCGCGTCTCGGTCGCTCCTGCGATCCCAGCGCATGTTATTTGTAAATCCGCCTACGACCCGCGCGTTTTACCCGGATACATGGAAAAAAACCAGCGACGGCCCGAAGCCCCAGCCGCCTCCGAACAGCCACCAGATATTTTGTATATTTCATAAAATTTATGCTCCTAACCACGGATCACAATATTGAACATTTTCTATTTCTGGCCTCTGTGTACGTTTCCATGGCAACCGCTGTTTGTTTACTAAATTACTGCGCTGGAAGATACGTTTCCATGTTATCATTTCATTATTTAGAAACGCCGTTAAAGGCACAGAGACGGATTTCTGCGTCCCGAATTACAGACTAATAAAGAAAATGAGCGAGAACCCCCCCCACGAACGGCGAGCGAACCCCAAAACAGGCTTAAGGCTGCGGAGAGTAAATATAATATTCCGATGTACAGTAATAACAAATAATATCACGGGGGCTCGGAGCGCAGAGAGAAAATGTGGGGTTTGGGGGGGGTCGAGAAATTAAAGGACTCCTGGAGCCAGACAGACGCTTAGTTTCAAATATTTGTGAATTTCTTAAAATGTTAGAATATCTCATTCCCTAATTCCGCATATTACCTTCCAGTTTCAAGCGAGGGGAACTTTTCTGTACAGACCGCGCCACGTTTTCCCGGATGATCCTTTTCGCTCTTTGCTTTCAGCGCCAGTTTATAAGATTTGGGTTACTCAGCCATACATTTTATTCCGCGTTACTCCTTTAAAAACGTTACCGCCCCTGAATCCAGTCCCTCCCCCGCGGAGCTTCGTCGGAGTCCGCAGGGTAAACGGTCTCCTTATTATTGTCATTTGCTATGCGAACGAGCGGCGCTATGGGATAGTTTGGTTCCTTGGTGAGTTTTAATCTCAACAGGGGGTCTGAGATAGGATGTTGGTGGCTCTGTAAGTCTTTAGCACACGGATCACGTATGATACTCCCTCTTACACACGTCTTCACGTCAGCAGGCGGTTCAAGAAGGTTAGACAGCAAAAGCGTTTAGAATCCTCAGCATTACATCATATACAGATTATTAGACATCTCCACAGAGGATCGTCCCGATGAGCGTTGGTTTGGTTCTGAGCGCACACTCACTCACGCCGGACTTGAATTTGGGAAACAGAGTCTCTATTTTCTTCCCGGGGACGGAAAAAGG
Organism: Spea bombifrons; assembly: GCF_027358695.1. Taxonomy (NCBI): domain Eukaryota; kingdom Metazoa; phylum Chordata; class Amphibia; order Anura; family Pelobatidae; genus Spea; species Spea bombifrons. The sequence continues at coordinate 917,945 of NC_071090.1, forward strand.
AAAAATGATAACTCCGGTCGGGTCCAAAATAGCAACATTGTTGTTAATTCTGTGCATAATTAGTGAGGGAATGGAAGACGCGGAGACAATGGCATTCCTCCGGACACAGAAGCCGGGGGACAGCTGCGTCTGCCATTTCTGGTTTCGTGGCCAGAAGCCGTGGCCTTTGGGATCCGTGTCGTCCAAGACGGCTTTGTGTGCGAGGCCCGGGATTCTCCGCAGACAGACCTCGGCATGCGGCCTCAACAGTCGGGCCTTATATTCCTCACTTTATTACCCCAGCAACAGACCCGCGAAACCAGGCCGAGCCATAAAAGATTGCTATTGTTTGCCGCGCGTTACGCTGAATGATTTTCTTGTTGGAATTGTGGCTGTCGGACCCGGAGAAGTCGTAAATAGTTTGCATTACGAAGTTTTAAAAATGAGCTCGGGCTGCGGGGTCTCCGCGTCTTTCTTATCCTTTGGGCTTCGGAATTTTCACTTTAACATTAAAATAAATTCTAAAAACATCAACTGTGTTAAATTCAGAAAACCGTAAGCCCCCCAATTTTAATTGGTCACCCAATAGGGCAAATGGCTCCCTGTTATGTGGCATAGGGGCTGCCACCCATTGGACCAGCGGGCTGTCGGCTTAGGCCAGAATCCACCACTGCCTGCGCGGCTGGAAACAATCTCTAGCGCTAGAGGCTCCTGCGTCCTCCACTAAAACAACGCAGGGAGAGAACAGGAAGCGGCTTCCAACTTCCTGCTCGGGCTGACGGAAGAGAACAGGAAGTGGCTTCTAACTTCCTGCTCAGGCTGACAGGAGGATTCCGATATACTCTGCACTGAGGCATCATGGGAATTTTTTTTTTATAAAATCCCCTAATTGGGAGTCAAAGCTGAAAAATATAAATCAGAAAAACGTAGAAATGGAACATTAAATAAAAAATGAATCTCACGATGATTGGCGGCTCCCAGCTCTGATGTTTTTTTACACCTAATGCGATTTTTCTTTATTTAGCGCCGTTGCGCCTTCGTTTGCATTATCGCTTTTAGGAATTATTTTCATTTCCAAGCACTACGGGTTTTAAACGGCGCCGTTTGGGAAAATGCAAAATAGCTGCGCATTCTGTGCAAATTCAATTAATTACAGCGGCTACTGAACGAAAATAAACCGCGAAACCGGCGGACCCCGTCCCTCCGCGGCCGGAGATCTACGGAGTCTGAATCGGCTCCCGCCGTTAGCATGAGTATCGAATTCGTGAATTTTACTGCTCCTGTTCCTCGATATTTAACCCAAAATACAGATTTCTATTCGGTTTCTTTCAAAACTAAACAATGTTGAAAGTTTGTTTTATACGAACGAAATCATTTAACTCCCCCCGCGTTACCGCGACGTGATCAGTTGTGCTAATAGCTTGGAAGTAAACCAGCAGAGAACGGGTTAACCTTATAGAACGGCCAATAAACCCTCAATTTGTACAATTTCGGCACAAAATGGTCTTTGTTACATCGTCCTAAAAATGTATAAAAAAGAAAGGGAACTCCTGCAAAAGTCAGTTTGTTATCATTTTTATAATTTGAGAGTTTTTGTCAGTTTTTTTGTTTTTTTAGCAGTTTCTGCCGGGCGCGTTTATTGTAAATTATGGGCGGGATAGAAAAACCGGCACTTGTTACCCATATTGGTTCCCCTTTTCACGACAATTTGGAGCAATCACCATAGCAACCAGAGGAATCTTTCCAAAAAACGTGTCTCCAGTTTCCGATTTCTTCGCACCGGATTTGTTCTGTTTTTTTGTTTTTTCCCCCTAAATTGTAAAGAGGTTTTATTTGTAAAAATGAGAATATTCGATGTTACCGCGTGGGGTTAATTCTTCGTCCGCCATCCCCGTGGGTGATAATTTCCCCACCAAGGTGCGATCAGCAGCTGCCTCCCGGCCCCCTCCCCCCCCCCCCGGACTCACCTGCCCCCCATGTTGGTTTCTAAGGACCCCCTCCCCGTCCTTTTCATGTTCTGAACCTATATCTATTATTTATTGAAATGTCACAACATGAATTATTCCCTTTCGGGTTTCTGATTAGCGCCGTCCTCTCCTCATTATGAATAATTTGTTTTGTCTTCTTCGTTTGATCTCGGAATTGTTTTTCTCTTTTATATTCTCTGTGGTGATAAATCGGCCGCTTTAAACGCTCTTTTTCTAAAAAAAACAAAACAAAAAAAACTTTGCCGAACCATCGAGAAGCAGCAGAATGAGGCAGAAAAGCGCAGCCATCACCAAAAACGGGGAGAAAAGCCCAATATTGGGAAAAACAAACACATTTCTGATGTTCTGTGAATCCGCGCAGGTATAAGGGCCACATTATCAAGGGGGGGTCGCACGGAGAGGTCAGGATACCGCATCGTGGATCACCAGCGATCATGAGATCTTTTCTTACTCCATCCATCACTTCTCACCCAGATATGACGTCTCACACCGGGGGCCGAGACAATATTTAGGACCCCGGCCCCAGAGATCGGGACCCCGGCCCCAGAGATCGGGACCCCTGCCTCAGAGGAAAGGACTTCTGTCCGCGAGAGATAGAGACTTCCGGACCCAGAGATCGGGGTGCCCTCCATCGTTTCCTTCTGGAGTATGATGTCATACCCCGACGGGCAGCAGAAAGGACAGTGCCGGGGGGGGGGTTGCGGCCGGCAGCACATGTGCCCCCGATGTAGGTGTTAATTTGTTACATTTGCACCCTGAAGGGGAGATACTTTTAAGATATTATCCTCTATCGGGGCATTAAGGGTTCTCAGCAGGAATAACAGACCCTTCCCCCACCTCCCGGACCCCCTCGGGGGAACAAAACCCCGCTTCCTTCCTTCGTAGAAGATACAGAAACGAGACGCTGATGACGCAGCCGTCGCTCCATCGCCAAAAAAACCATTAAAACTGCGAAATATATAATAAATCTAATAAATAAATAATAATATAATAGTAAAATAATACAAAATGCAGAAAAATAAATAAAATATATATTATTTCTAATTCAGACTAAAAGCGCTGTTTATTTTTGTAGTTTTCGGCTTCCCTGGAGGGTTAATTGCAGACAGGGGGCACCCGGTAGCCGTGGCCCCTGATCCATGCGTCTGAAATCATTTTCTCTGACACCGTGTGCGGAGTCAATGCCTCTTTTGTTCCATGGCGAGTCTTTTAGACACATAAGTCTCCATTCAGGATGATCTGGACGTTGAACACTTCGCATGTGTGTGTCGGCTACGTGGACAATGCGGCCGTCCGGACACCGCGTCACCCGCTTTCCCTTACAGAACCCTCAGCCCACGCCGACCGTCTGCAGAGGGAGCAGGTATCCAATAGATTGTAAGCTCACGAGAGCAAGACCCTCTTCTTAATGCGTGCCAAAGTTTTAAATATTTTCACTGACCCTTATTGTAACTTTTTACAGAGGGTAGTAGATGAGTGGAGCAGCCTCCCAGCAGAAGTGGTAGAGGGTAATACAGTGAGGGGATTAAACATGCATGGGATAGACATACGGCTCCTGAATCTAAGACGAGACCAACGACTGATTAAGGTTTGAATCTTTACAGCAAGAGAAACAGGCGAGTAGACGGGGGCCGAATGGGGCCGATCTGGGGGGTTTCTGTATAGTATATGAATAGTGAAACCAGGTCGTATTTTCGCTTCCTGATCCGATGCCATTGGGGTGTTGGGAGACGCCGGGTGTAGACGCGCATGTCTATGTTTTGTCAACATGTGAAAACCTCTGTATGGTAATTAGCTGGGCGGGGTGTGTTGTGGGTAACACAGAGGGGGCAGTTAGATGGGGCAATTCTACTGCGGGGATCCTCTGTATCAACACGAGCCGATTGCCCCACAGAAGCGATGACCCGGCGGGGAGCGTTCACAGCGGAGATATCATTCCCTGCGACGGCTCCTTGATCCCCGGCATTCAGCTGCATGATCATACGTGTTCTCGGGTTCTCGTGTTCTCGTGTTCACATGTTCTCATGTTCTCACTTTCTCTTGTTCTCATGTTCTCATGTTCTCGTGTTCACGTGTTCACGTGTTCACGTGTTCTTGTGTTATAATGTTCTCGTGTTCTCGTGTTCTCATGTTCTCGTGTTCACATGTTCTCGTGTTCACGTGTTTCACATTCCGATCAGCTGACAAAACACACACGCAGCAATACGCGTGAGAGATTCTGAAACATTGTAACGTTTACAGAATTCTGTTACTAAAAAGCATTAACCCCCGACGTATCAGTACCAATGTATCGAGCTTGTGAGCGGGGAGGGCGCTCGGCGGTCCCGTTCCGACCCCGGTCCCGCGTTCCGGGCGGATAATCTGTCTCTTCCGCTTTTTGGATCTCTCTTTTTTGACGCGCCGGCGATGCCCTCGGTGAGGAAGGCTTTCTGAGTGTGGGATCAGCGTGAGGCGGCGGGGGGGGGTTCAGCGTGAGGCGGCGGGGGGGGGGGTTCAGCGTGAGGCGGCGGGGGGGGGTTTCAGCGGTTAATTAGCGCGGGGATGAGGCCCTTTTATGTGTAATTTAGAACAGGAACACCTGGTGTGCAGCCACTTCAAAGCGCAGGAGGGAGAGAGGGAGCGAGACAATGCCGGGGAGGTCACGCCAAGGAGCCAAAGGATTGAAAGGAAAACCGTTTGCGCATGACCTTCACCTCGCTGCAAGCCAGAGCTGGAGATTCCCGGCCGGCGACCAAAATGGAGACGCAGCCACCGGGGAGGTCTAAAGGACGCTGCGTTAACTAAATGTCTGAGAAACTCATTAAAGGAAGACAGCGAGCTGGAGAGAGAGAGACGGCGCGGAAACCTGCGATGGCGGATAGAGCGCCGCGGCGGGGCTTTGGGGGATGCGCCGGGTCCCCGTCGGGGGGGCAGGAGACGTTACCCAATCTGCCGCAGAGCCGCTCCAAACGGTTCGAGGAAAGTCTGTCCAATTTCAAGCCTCTTTAACGGGGTGCCTGGTGGATCCATTAGGCCAACGCAGCGTTTAGAGAGTAATGACCCGAATCCGGCACTGAGCGGTGGGGACGGGGCTCGGCGGCTCCCACGACCTACATTAAACCGCGATGGCGTCTTCATTCAGCGCGCATGTGAACAGCGCAGAGCAAAAAAGTTACAGCGCCGGCCACGGGCAGAGGCTTCTCGAGGTTTATCCTTGTTCAGGGGTCCAGTAGGGCCGTATTGTCCGCCTGGAGATCTGTCCCGCAGCGTCCATGATGGCAGAGCCAAGGTCGGGATTGGCGCGTTGGGCAGGGAGATAGGCAGATACTGCGACACTTTAGCCCCATCCCCCCACTTTGTCCCATTTATTACCCATCCATAATGGCTTATTTGTCGCCCCGATATTAAGAAGGATCTAGAACCTCGCACTTGGAATAAAAACCCACCACCTCGGCCCCCAAAAGCACAAATATTTAATAAAACGCGGATCGCGAGCTTCCAAACGGCGCAGAGATGAGTGCTTCGGCGAGTGAATTTATGCCGACTGCTCGTTACTTTGTTATCTGTCAACAGAATTAAATCGGCGTGAATGAGGAGGAAGCGTTTATCATTTTCACCTGAGTTTATTTAAAACCCGCGCATCGAGCAACACTTTCACCTGACGCTTTCTCCGTCTGAACCGGTGCGAAAATTCAGATTTAGGCAAAAAAACACGGCGAATCTTCCATCCCAACCGGGACACGGACTCTCCCTCCGATCCAGCCCCCCCCCATACTCCCTTCCACCTCTGACTGTGCGCGGAGCCCTATCTTAACTACAATTTGCCACGGAGCCACGTAACCTTACAAGACAAACCCGACCAGTGGCCCTTGGGTTCCTCTCGTTCCTCCTCCCCCGACATCGGAAATTCTCACCCATAAAAAACGTAAAAAACACCTGAAAGCTCGTAAAATACGGCGAGCGCTTGAGCCGCCGCCCCGCGGGGTGATCGGGGGTCTGAGTGCCAGGAACATGGCAGCCGAGTCGCCCTCGCAAAATAACCATCATAATTCACTTGGCGTTACCCTGAATCCGAACGTCCTCGCTGTCACCGGGCGCCTGAGCCGCTTCCTCGCCCCTCTGCACCTGCGCGAGGGAAGCGGAGCGTTTACATCGGACGATGTCATAACGGAACGATAAACACACAAATAACCCGATCCGCTGGAAAAACTGAGCCAAGCGGGGAAAGATGTCAGAGGCGAGGAAAATGAGTCTTTTCACGACTCCCCGCGATGCCCGGCGATGTCACAAAATGACGCAATAAATAATCCCCCGACGAGCTGATAATTGGGACGTCAAATCTCCTCAACTGCTTGAGAAGTGCAGTAACTTGTTATTCTAGAAGGCCGGGCTGTGACATCATTTCTCAGGTTCTGCGGAGAAATCTTTTTAATGAGCAGCCTGTTTTCCTGGCACTTTCTTCATAACTCCCACTACTCCAGGCCGAAGGCAGCACGGGGGGGGGGGAGCCCAGGATGGAACCAGGACCTCATCAGCTTTAGGGACTTGGAGATCTCCCCGATTAACTCTGTAAAGCACATGGTGGCAGCGGCTCGTACGGCGATGGAGGAAGCCCGGAGAGGGAGCACAAAAAGGATCCAGCTGGGTTGGAATGCTCGCAGTCACCTCCTGGGGCAAATCCAAACTCACGGTGGCCGAGCTGGATCTCTGGCATCGCTGTATCTTTATTATCCAAAGCAGTTAACCAGGTGTTAACTGGGACAGAACGAAATGGGCAGGACGGGGTCAGGGGGCAAATCAACTGCCCCCCGGGGCTCCCATGGAACTCAGGAAAAGCCCTACAACTGAGTTTTATATCTTGTGTTAAAGACGAGGAGTTAAGAAGAATATTTGTATTTATTGCCCCAAGAGCCTAGAGCTGCCCCTGGTAGTCACAACGAGAATTCACAGGCGTGTAATGCATGTTGGGGGCCGTAGCGGACACCTCATTGGGCTCTAAGATATAAGTAACTTTACTTGTAACAGCGCTACGGAACCTGCGGGCGCCATATCAATAAATGTAATGTAATCGGTAACAATGTATCTGTATATCACCCAAATCCTCATGCCAGATACCCCCTTATTTCTCAAGACCAACCCCTGGGAGGTTGATGCTGGCGTCCACCACTCTTTCTGTAAATAGAAAAAATAACGTTATTCGCGATTTCAGAATTTATTTCCCCTCCAAAGCCTGAGAAGCGAAGACATCCGTGAAAGGCGTGAATTCCGCGGAGAGTCCGCTTGTAGGAGCCTCGCGAGGCGCGTCGGGGCTCCTCCGCTTACGTATGTTTTAAGGAAGACCCCTTCCAGGGCCGATCGGCTTCCAGGGCCGATATGTCACGAGTTATTATATAACCCCCCCCCGACGCGGAATATATCTCCGTCCCGCGTCTTCCCCTCCGAACGCAACACCAGACAACAGACGCTAAAAAGCGCTCAGCTGCAAGCCCTTCCAAGACGAATAATTACAAGTTGTCAGAAAGAATTAATTTTCCCATTTCTCATAAAGATGTGTAAAAATTAGCATGTTATTATACGCCGACACTCTCTGGAGGCAGACACAAAATTCAATTCGGAATTCTTTCCGCATATTAAATTAAATCCATAAATAAGAGTTTAGGCATCGGCGTGGAAGCATATGTTAGTCGGCGGCGGAAGCCGGCGAGCGGGCGAGCGTAATGGCTGCTCTAATGTTTTAATAGCCCGGCCCTTCCGAGCACCGATAAATTTACACGATCGGAAGAGTCAGGGCCGCCGGAGCGTTACCGCCTGGGCACGGCGGCCGCGCCACCGGGATGGAAACGTGCAAAAGAAAGGAAAAAAAATAATATAAAATATCAAGCAACCGTCCTCGTCAGCCGCGCCATCCCCGAAATCTGAACTAAAACGACTTAATCTGCGGCCGCGGCCATTAAATGTGGGATTTTCTTTTATTGTTATTATTATTAATTTTTTTTTTGGGGGGGTATGGTTTAATATTAAAAACACATGGATTTGGGAAATTGCTCTTTTTTTTTTAGCCGAGTAGATTTTTCAGATATTTCTCTCTTGTGAAAGTTGTCGATTTCTTTTGCTTCTCGTTCAGAATAATATTTGCAGATTAATATATTTTATTTATTTTTTTTCCAAAATGAAATCGGGAGGCCGGGAGTTCGGAAATGAATCGCCGCGTTGGGTGAAATCCCGGGGGGGTTTTATTTATTATTATTATTGCACCAAAATTTGCAATTCATTTTATTAAAATCTTTGCAGCCTCACCTGTCAGGATAGTAAGTGATCGGCGTAGCCCAGACCTTTAAATAAAGCATTTTTGGTGTAATTGCCGGTTTTGGAACACAATGCGTATTAAAATAGTTTATTAGAACAAACAGAGGAAGATAAAACGCTTCCTAATTTGTACGAACGCCGCATGCTGAGAATACGTAACGAAACAGAGGCCAAATATCCAGAAGGAAAAGGCCATAATCCATAAGAAGAAGACGATCCCTCCTTTTGTGAGTAGGATTTGGCCATTGGCAGGAAAGGACGTCCCCCAAGGAGCAGGGCCACGCCCCCCAGGTTCATAGATCTTGAATGTCGTTGATTGACATCTGGAACAGCCTCTTTCAATGAGATGATGTAAGAAGCACGAAGAAGATCTTAAAACTGGAGTATTTTTGGACAGGGTGGGAAGATGGTCCATAAGGTGAAACGTGTTTCTAAAGTGGTGCCAAGAGGAAATGTGGGTGAAGTGGAGATTATCCGGCACAGACACCCGACTTATTCCGGGTCATTTTAGGAGACCATTTAAAGATCTCATCAAGTAATAAGGAGACTCGCTGTTACCCCACAGAGGGGGCGGCTGTGACGGCGCAGGAACCTCGGCAGACAAGTCATGGTTTCCATAAAGCCAGCGATCAGAACCATTTGGCCGCCACCATTAGTCACCGTGTGCCGTAGGGTCTGTGTCGTGGGCTTTTAAAGGGTCAGAGGCAGAGGTTCCCCCGTGGGCCATTGGTGGCCCCATTCTGGCCAGTATTGTGTGTTGGATGCAATCTGTTGGGCTCGTTGACCGGTTCCTCTATTGTTAATGATCCCCGGAGTTTACATTTGTGGGTGTAAGCGTTGAAGTGCCGTGGGATAGACGGGGTTAATGGCGTGAAGCCGTAATCCCAGTCTCGCGGCTGTCGCCCACACAGTGCAATCCGGACGCCCGGCTTCAGCTCCCCTGACTCATTTATTTTGGCTGATTCTACATCCTTTGGGCGAGGTCGGTGAACAGAAGAAAGGGGGCGTCAGGACGGAGCGGGTGCCTCGGACGGGTGATCGAGGGGGTGACAGGCGACCCAGGGGCTCCGTGTGAACATTAAAAATATATATAAATATCTGCGTCAGGATTTAAAGAAATCATTTATAAAATGCATCTCCGGGTCAGAATTGGCATTTAAAACAAAATCAAACATAAAGCAGCGGAATTCAATGGAATCCAAACAAAAGTTTGTTGGGAACTGGGACGGGGGGAGGGTTTTGGCCCTTAAGGGTCTCCCCCGTGCTGCATTAGAGGGACCCATTAATAGAGATTCATAAAGGGGTCCTGCAGACTCCCCCGTAGGCAGCTGATCTGCCAGTGATTGACAGTGAACACTAGCTTGTCCCTTAAGTTAAATTATTTTATTTATTCGTTTTTGCCCCCCTATAAATTAACAAAAGCCCGTTCCTAAATAATCTCCGTCGGTGGGACTGACCCTTTAATACAGGCTGCAGGGATACTTTGTTATTAATGTTTTAGTTTGGGGGGATCGGCGTTTGCAGGTAGATTATCTCAGCACCCAGAATCAGCAGAGGGGCAGCGAGAGGCGCTGGGGGTCCCCTGGAGACAAAAAAGTAGATTCTTTTCAAAAAAATAACATTTAATGTTTTACACAAAACAAAATATATGAGAAACATTCTAAAAACATCAGCCGGGATATATTTTTTAACAACCGTAAATGACGTGAAAATACCGATAATTACCGCTGTTTGCCTCCGTTTCCTGCACTGCGGATGCGTTTCTCTCGCTGACGTCAGATACGTTCCGTTATATGTAACAATAAAACATAAATAAATAACATTAATAAAGGAAAATAAAATATATATTTATTAACTGGAATCTCTCCCGGATGAGATTCTGGTCTCTCAGTTTATATCCCGGTGACCAAACTCAGGCTCTGCGCATGCACAAAGACCGCACGGCACATTTCGTGGACCTGTTCATGATGTCAGATGCTGTCCGGGGTCCTGAGAAGTCTGAAGTAACGATAACGATGTGAAATAATGTCTTTATATTACCCTGCTAATTAACATACGTATACATTGTTGGCGCTATATAAATCAAAAATAATGTTAATAATAATAATAATAAAAATAATAATAATAAAGAAATCATAATAACAATACAAGTAATAATAAAAATAATAATAATACATAAGTTATAACAATAATAATACAAGTAATAATAATAATAATAAAATAATAAAAGTAATAATGATAATAATAATAATACATAAATTATAATAATAATAATAATACAAGTAATAATAATAATTATAAAATAAATAATACAAGTAATAATAATAATAATAATACATAAATTATAATAACAATAATAATACAAGTAATAATAATAATAATACATAAATTATAATAACAATAATAATACAAGTAATAATAATGATAATAAAATAAATAATACAAGTAATAATAATAATAATAATAATACATAAATTATAATAACAATAATAATACAAGTAATAATAATAAAATAATAATAATAATAATACATAAATTATAATAACAATAATAATACAAGTAATAATAATAAAAATAATAATAATAATACATAAATTATAATAACAATAATAATACAAGTAATAATAATAATAATAATACATAAATTATAATAACAATAATAATACAAGTAATAATAATAATAATAATACATAAATTCTAACAATAATAATACAAGTAATAATAATAATTATAAAATAATAAAAGTAATAATAATTATAAAATAAATAATAATAATAATAATAATAAAAGTAATAATTATATTGGTAATAATAATAATAATAATAATAATAATAATAATAATAATAATAATTGCGTGCAGTTTAGGCTTTTTGGCACCGCGCTTCATGTCTTTGCGCTATTTAAATGTAAATAAAGTTCGCTGATTCGGGGGCCGGGTACCGCGCAGAAGACCTTGCAATCAAAACCAACTTTCTTTTCAACACGACGAACGTTCTGCGAAAACTTTGAAGGCGAATGCAGCAGCCGTCTCCCCAAAACGCTTTCATGTTCATCAAAACAACGCATTATTTCAGCCGCTCGGGGTTCTGTGACTGGAGTCAGATTTATTGGAAGCCACGGAAAGGTTGAAAGACGCCGCGCATGCATTGATGCCGAGGCCCTTAATGAATCGCTTTCTCCTGTCTGAGGTGAGAAGATTTCTGCAAAACAATAATTTATTTACGGGGGATTTGGATTGGATTTGATTTTTTTTAGGTATTTGCTGCCAGATCTGAAACTCGGGGAAAGTTTCTTTGACGCGGGTTGTTAAAAACTTCAGCTTCTGGATGATGACATAAAAAACATTTCCTTGATGTGACAGCGGAGTCCTCGGGCGCTGAGCTAGCCGATGCCGATGCCGCCGATGCTGCCGCCGCCGCGCGTTTGAAAGACAGGATCTTCCAAGCCATTTCCGCGGAAAGAAACGAGCAGCGCGGTAACCGCCGTGCCTTCCGGCCGGGAATGGAAGCCGCAGCCGACTCATTGAAGTCGATCTTAATTAGAACTCCAGATAACAGTTTGGAGAGAACCCATTCTTTCATTATTTTTATTTTTTTTTATTTATTTTTGTGGAGTTTTGGGGCAAAAAAGGTGAAATAAAACAAAAGTAACCTTCTGCGTGACTTTAAAGTTTAGCAAGAGAATCAATGTCACCATCGGACATGCGCAATACAACAGGACATTGACCCATTATTTCACTTATTGACACATTATTTCACTTATTGACACATTATTTCACTTATTGACACATTATTTCACTTATTGACACATTATTTCACTTATTGACACATTATTTCACTTATTGACACATTATTTCACTTATTGACACATTATTTCACTTATTGACCCATTATTTCTCTTATTGACCCATTATTTCACTTATTGACACATTATTTCACTTATTGACACATTATTTCCCTTATTGACCCATTATTTCACTTATTTACACATTATTTCCCTTATTGACACATTATTTCACTTATTGACACATTATTTCACTTATTGACACATTATTTCACTTATTGACCCATTATTTCCCTTATTGACCCATTATTTCACTTATTGACCCATTATTTCCCTTATTGACCCATTATTGCGATCACTCGGGGGGACGCTCCGTAAATATGATCCCCCTTACAGACGCCGGTTAGCCGGGAATGGCTTCCTTTGCCGAGTTTGGACGTTACATTCTGTGCGAATTCTCTCCCGTTAGTAAATTTAAATAATAAGAATGATTAAAATGAATGAATGAAAAAAAAAAAAAATAGGAGTTTCCACGCCAACGGCTGGTTTGATTTAAAGAAGAAAAAAAATAATATTTCTATATATATGTTATTAAAATTATAATATGCTTCCAAAAATGTAAATTTAGATATGAATAAAACGTACCGGGGGTGGGGCCAAATAACCCTACTGAAAGCACTGATATGGCCGAGCCAATGAGAACCGAGTCGAAACATTCTTGTAGATTAGACACGGACCGTCGGAGACGAGCATGCGCATGGAACGTATAATCGGTACTTCCAGAGAGAGACGAAGCTCCCCCGAAATAACCAGAACGCGAATGGTTAAACAGCTGCCGTCAAGTGATATAATGAACAGGCAATTACGGGAAAGTAGACAATGGTGCCTTAGTGTAATTCAGCAGACATTAAAAAGGAAAGCGCAATCAGATCTCATTAGTGCTGAAATAAGGCCCCCCTTTGAAATGTTTAATTAGCTCTGTTTTACACAAACATTTTTCTGCCGCGGAGCGAAGCGCGCCGGGGGAACCCGACGAGTTAAACAGGGCAGAGCACCGGCGCCCAGTGTGGGGCAAAACCTGACAAGGGTTGGCTGTTGTTAGCAGATGTCTGACCGTCGGCGCATGCACGCAGCTCCCTGCGAACAGCATGCTATCATCTCAACCTTTGTTGCTTCTACTGAAGCCTCCTATTGTGCCTCCGATATAACAGCGTCGAGCGCAGACAAAAGGGGGTCCTCGCCATGCGCCCTTCCAGCCCGAGACGGCTTCTATGAGAGCTCACCTCGCGCATGTTATTAGTCACTGTCACCGTCTCTGCGTCCGGGAGAAGGTCGCTGTGACCTCCGCGGGGGGTCTGCACCTTTTACTCGGACAGATCAAGGAAGGCTGTTTTCTCGCCGGCTTCGTACAAAAAACCCCCAGAATTTCTATAAAATCTCTTTTCCGAGTACTTTTCAGGATTTCGGGGAAAATAAATGAATCTAGAATGGCGTTTGGCCGGAAATCGCTCTCCTCTTTGCCGCCCGCCGCTTCTCCCGCTGTGACGCGCATTAAGAAAACATGGAGCCGGTTAAATGGGTCGCATTAGTCCCCTCGCAGGACCGGTGACCCGGCGCTCCGGCAAATCATGGAGACGCCGGTCCCGGCGCCGAGGTTCTTGGCCGATATTAAGAAACGTATCGGATCCCCTGGGATGGTCGATGAGAAGGCTTCTTGCTGGATGGCAGCTGACCGTAGAACCTTCTGGTCCTCCTGCGTCTTGGGTGCCGAATCCTTTGCTCTCATACGAGAATACAGCCTTTATAGGATTAGAATCTCCCCGCCCATTGTAACAGCGCCATGGCACCTGCGGGCGCTATATAAATGTAACAGGACACCAGGAGGGAGCTGATCTCCTATTACATCACCCGGCCCCCCGGATCTCCTGCCCCTGCTGATTAATATGCCTATTAAATGCCTATTATTCCTGTCCCGGAGAGTAATGTGTAGCGTCACCAGGTTTGAAGACCTCAGAGGTCTCTTCTTCAGATGCAAGCCTCCTCATTGTAAGACACAGAGAATCCAGTACCGATCAATGCTTGGATCACACATTCACACGCGCTCGTCTCCGAGACCTCGTCCTTTGTAAATATATCGCTGTTTGCTTAAGGTCAGGGAAGCGGCTGCCGGACGGCGGCTGCTGCGCCAAGGTCACAGAAAACATTTAGATAAGGCGGCCGGCCGCGTTTAACTCATTAATCAGCCGGTCGCGCTGAAATCGCCCTGATGGACATCGGAGCCTCGACCCCTCAGCTTAATAAAATTATTTAACAAAAGCCCCGGATTCCCGGGGGCCGCTCGCGGCTCCCAGAAAAGAGCGTTTTTTAAACTTTTGCCCCGGAATTCTCACAAATCCAATCGATTGTTTTTTTTATCTACAACCCAAAGGAATTATGAAATCACGACGAGAAAGAGCCTGCGCTGCCCTTCATAAAACAAAGAGAATCTTCGTGAAACGCGCGAGGGAGACCCTTCAGGAGCGGAACTCGACGCGGATTATCCTTCCATCACATCGCAGGCGCAGCGATCGCCGTTCACCGGAGAAAAAACATTCTCTCTATTATCCCAGTTACATTTACCACACGGAAACAATGATCGGCGGGCGCTGGGGCCCTGGGGGGCCGACGGGACCTTTAGCTTCATAACCACTGATGATACTTTGTGACATTAAACACAGAGAGGACGAGTTTATTCCAAGTATAATCAGGAATATTCACGCTCGCCCGCCGTGTTCAGATTCAGCAGAGAACCCGGCAGAGCCCGGCGCATGAGATCAGCGCGCAATGTGGGCGGGGTTATAGGAGCCGGGGGAGGGCTTAAAGGTTCGGTGCAACATTTCTGTTTTTTAAATGGCATTTAAAATGTAAAATCGATGAATGATGGAGAATGGAGAAAAATTCTGGGCTTCAGGGGACGATCATCGGATCCTTCCTTCTCTCTGAGTTTATTGCTTTTTGCCTAAAAGGATAATTATTCACATTTCTGGTAAATTTAAATATCACCGATCACAATGCGCTGTACGTTCAACACTCGTGTGCTTTTATTCAGGTTGATGTCGGTGTCGGCATTGATCAGGGGCGCACCGAAAGTATCTGGCCCCCGGGGCAGATTCTATATATGGGTTTCCGCCCCATTTTTGCACCTTTCTTCCTCCTCTTATCTGTCTGCATTATTCTGGCCTATCTGAGTACTTCCACAAAATGGGTGGAGCCAATTGGGGCAGCCCATTCCACCAATAGGCGAGAGGCTGTGCCCGGAAGGGCTTGTGGAAGCGCTCCGCGAGGTACAGTTCATGGAGAAGCCGACGAAGAAAGAAAACACAGAGAGAATCGGACGAAGAAAGAAAACATGGGGAGAAGCCGACGAAGAAAGAAAACACGAGAAGAAGTGGATGAAGAAAGAAAACACGAGGAGAATCGAACAAAGAAAGAAAACACGGGGAGAAGCGAATGAGGAAAGAAAACATGGGGAGGGGTGGAGGAAGGCAGACGACAAGAACAAGAAGAGGCAAGAGAAGGAGCCGACATTTAGGTAAAGGAGACAGGAACATGGAAGTGGTCGGGGGAGAAGGTAGGGAGACATTCAGGGACAGGGGATTTCCGTGAGACTTGGGACCTCTGTGCCAGTGTGGCACCCTCTTCACCGATGAGTGAAGGAATGAGCAGCAGAAGGAATGAGCGGAGTGATAAGTTTGTTTGGAAAGTCCGGTGCGATAGGAAAAGAAAGCGAGGCCCGAAACAAAGCCATTTCCTAAAACGCTCCCCGCGCTCTCCGCTTCGGTTGATGAGCCAGACGGCCAGTAAACGGGGATTACACAGATTTATCGGATTATATACATTTGACAATAACCCATATCGTCCATGTGAGTGACGGAATGAAGGGTAGCCTCTCGACGTTCTCGCCCCTGGTAGTTGATGAAGTTAAGGCACGGACTCCGAGCGCCATGTTTCCTGGCTCCGGACACACGATTCCCGTGCCAGGGCACAGCACCCGGTTTACACGCAGCAGAAGGAATGAGCTGAGTGATAAGTTTGTTTGGAAAGCCCGGCGCGGAGGCGCGATAGGAGAAGATAACGAGCCGAAACAAAGCCATTTCCTAAAACACTCCCCGCACTATTAACAGCGCAGGGAGAGGCGACCTAACCACGGGGGTAACGCCGAAAACTCCTCAAACAATGAAATAATCGCATGCGCGGCCCCCCCGGCGTAACAGAAAAAACCCTTCCTGCCAACTACTGATTCTTTCTAAAGGAAAAACGGGGAATATAATGAATGCTTCGGAACTTGTGAGTGAAAGAATGAAACACAGAAATCCAAGCAGGAAATCCTCTCTCAGAATGCCTTCTCCTTACCAATAGCAGCCATGGGGCGAAATAACTGAGCCTCCAACACCCGGGCCTCTACAATGTGACTTCTTTACTCCTGTAGATTGTAAGCGCTTGGTTCAAAATTGTTATGCGATGCACTACCCTGCGGAATATGGTGGCGCTATATAAATCAATAAATAATAACATTGGCAGTTATTGGGGGTGAACGCAAATGCTTTGTAGACATTTTCCCCCCAAAATTGCTTAAAAAAACAACAATAATTTCCTGTAAACTTATTACAGATTGTGACGGATTTAACAATAAATAAATAATATAATAATATAATATAATAATATAATAATATAATATAATGATATAATATAATGATATAATAATATAATATAATGATATAATATAATGATATAATATAATGATATAATAATATAATAATATAATATAATGATATAATAATATAATAATATAATATAATAATATAATAATATAATGATATAATAATATAATAATATAATATAATAATATAATAATATAATAATATAATATAATATAATAAAATAATATAATATAATAATATAATAATATAATATAATAATATAATAATATAATAATATAATATAATATAATGATATAATAATATAATATAATAGTATAATATAATAATATAATATAATGATATAATAATATAATAATATAATATAATGATATAATGATATAATAATATAATATAATGATATAATAATATAATAATATAATGATATAATAATAAAATAATATAATAATATAATAAAATAATATAATATAATAATATAAAATATAATATAATAATATAATATAATGAATTAATAATATAATAATATAATATAATAATATAATAATATAATATACCGTAATAATATGATATAATAATATAATAATATAATATACCGTAATAATATGATATAATAATATAATAATATGATATAATAATATAATAATATAATAATATAATGATATAATAATATAATAATATGATATAATAATATAATAATATGATATAATAATATAATAATATAATATCATAATATGATATAATAATATAATAATATGATATAATAATATAATAATATAACGGGTTGCATCAGATAACCGGAAATAAGATAAAGAAGAGATATTCTGAAAAGTCGATGACGATCGATGCGTTTCCACTTATCCTCTGAGAAGAAGAATAAAAATATCAATATTCTTAATAAAAAGGGATTTCGAGACTCAGATCTTTATTAATTAATAAGGAAATTAATATAATTTACAGAAAGGAAACTCTTTAAAAATCAGGTCAATAACTGGATTTTCTTTAACGTTTTCCGCAGAATATTTATTTATTTAACGAGATATTTAGTAAAATGACGTGAAGTCAAATGACTGAATTAGAAATAACGCTGATAATTTCAGAGGAAATTTTACATTTTCACTCACATTAACAAATCTCCAAAAAAAATCAAAACTAATGAAGAAAGAGTGAATGACCATATACGGTATATAAATATATAAATATATATAAATATAATATATTATGGGTGCGAGCGGGGGGGACGTCGGCTGCGACCTTGACTCACCGGAGAAAGCACTTGCACTGAAATGTGCTTTTTAATTCGTTATTAGAATTCTTTTTTTTGAAATATAATATTTTCTAATATCACAAAAAACTTTTTTTCCCCCCCAAAAGCGATGAATGCAGCCATTTACGTCCGGACCTTGAGCCTTTGATCTGGAAGGACGCGGTTAATGCCGACCAACAAAGCACAAAAAACAGAATCCACGACGCATGGAAATGCATGAAATAATGGACATAACACACAATAACACAATAACATAACACAATAACACACAGAACGGCGTGGGATACGGAGGGAAACGCGTCGGTGGGAAACGCGAATGCCATTTCTTATACAAATGCAGAGTCCCACGCACCACATAGAAAAGGGAATAAATGGATGTTTTACGGCGTCTCCATCATTAGAACGCTGCCGTACCTGCGTCTGTCTCACATGTTCCCACCCTAGTGACCCCTCACTGTATTAACCTCTACCACCTCTGCTGGGAGGACGCTTTGCAATGCACCGCAAGGTCTCCATTTCAGCTAGAGGCTGACCATAAAGAGTTCTGAACACGCAGTAATACCCTGCAGACCACAATTCCTATAATCCCTTAACCTGCTCGCCATGACACAGGAGACCCCCCACACCAGCCCATTAACCCTACAACTCCTAACACAGACCGGTTTGTTCCCTGGGTTGTGTAATAATAACTGATTATTGCTTAACTACAATTCCCATGATCCGCCGGCAGCCTCAGTGCATCCTGGGTCACGGTCGGCGGCCGTCTCCACGATGATCGATTGCTGCGATTGATACAGACGGAGATACAAAGTATTTGTGCTTCGCCGTAGATCCTGCATGCGCCAGACGCGCTCCGGGCCTGGCAGATACTTCATAACATTAAGCAATTTACTCAACGGTCTCCAAGACGGATCGGCGGAATAAATCAGCGTTACCGGGCCGTATCTCAGGAAAAAAGCCATAAAACTCCGTGATTTGTAGGAAGCCGCAGCGCTGCGGATTTATCGCCTCCGATGATGATGTCGCCCGCCGCGGATCGGGCTTTCTGAATATTTCAGGCGTATTTACTAGAAAATCCTCAATCTGACGGAAATAAGGCTAAAATGTCTAATTCTGCCCAGCTTTACGGAACCGCATTTAAAAAATATTTCTTTTATTATTTAAACAAAGATTTTATTCATTTTATGCTATTTTCGGTGGTTTTTCAGTCAGACGATTATGAAATCTGCTTGAAATAACCGAGGATGTCGGGCGAATGATGACAGTGCGGGCGATTTATCGCTCCGCTATCAAATTAGATTGTTAGCTCAGCGGGACAGGAAATCCTTTTACTGTTTTTAATCTCTTCATTCAAACTTTTATCTCTAAAAAAAAATGAAATTACCCCTAAAAGGGTTAAAAGACACCCAAAAAAAGGATTGATTTATTTAATTATTTAATATGTAAAGATCTGATTTTTTTATACATGCCGGATAATGAGGGGTTAAGCAGAGTTTTGGGACCTCGGTATTCGGGGCGCGATCCGTTTGTTTGATGAAGGATTTTAATCAGCGGGGCTGGAAGGTTTTATTTCCGGGGAGACGCCGGGAGACGCGCGCGGGTGACGTGATTTAGACGCCCGCCGAGCGGCCCGTGATTTAGGGAAAGTCATTAGGTGTTAAAGCTGCAGCTTCTCGTGCGGGGAGTCTGCGATCTTTACTGTTTCTGTCCGATGTTATTATAGGAGCGGCAGGAGCACAAAGGGTTACATTAAAGAGACAGCGAAGACGTTTATCACATGGGCTTGCCTCGCGTGTTCGAGGTTTGACACCGACGCAGGCGCAAACTCAATGGCCAGTAAGGGGTTAATTTCCCAGGGGAGCCCCAAACTATTTTTTATTCCTATTATCGCATTTTCAAAAATAGTAAAACCAGTGGTAGTTTTTGCCCCATAATATAACGTTTTCAGCCGTTTGTATGATTCTCGCTCTGTTATCTGACCCCCGATCTACAAAACACCCCGACTCCTTATCCTACTGCCTGTGGGGAGCAATAGAATGGCTCAGTCTTAATCACCAGCAGGACTCTCTGACTAATGAAAGTCTATGGAGGGACCGCTTGACCTGAGAATAAAGGAAATCGTTCCGAATGGCGGATCATAAACGGATCGCGTGGCTGAACGCGCGGCTCGCGGTGTAGAGATGTGAACGGCGGCGGGTCATGCGTGAGACCGAGCGACATGCGCGCAGATTCCGCAGGCTTCCTGAAGTGACGGTGAACTTGTTACACTTTGCTTTGCGCCAGAGCCGGACCGGCAATGAGGTGGTTATTATGGGGGACTTTAACTATCCCGACATAAACTGGGAAACCGAGACCTGTGAATCTCATAAAGGAAACCGCTTTCTGACTATTAGTAAAGATAATTATCTGTCCCAAATGGTACAGGACCCAACCAGAGGGGGCGCTCTACTGGACTTAATATTAACCAACAGACCTGACAGAGTAACTAATGTGCAGGTCAGAGGGCACCTAGGAAATAGTGATCACAATATAATACATTATAACTTGTCGTTCAATAAGGGAACTCTTAGAGGAGCCACACGAACTATGAACTTTAGGAAGGCAAAGTCTGATCAACTAAGAGAAGCCCTTAACACTGTAAATTGGGAAAATGTCCTCAAAAACAAAAGCACAGACACTAAATGGGAGATTTTTCAAAATATCTTAAATTCTCACTGTGAAAAGTACATACCGTATGGGAATAAAAGAGTCAGGAACAAGAGAAAACCAATGTGGATAAATAAAAATGTAAAGGTGGCAATAAATGGCAAAAAAAAGGCATTTAAGCTACTAAAACAGGAAGGCAGTGAGGAAGCACTAAGAAGCTATCGGGAAAAAAATAAAATATGTAAAAATCAGATAAAAGCAGCAAAAGTGGCGACAGAAAGACTCATTGCCAAAGAGAGTAAAACAAACCCCAAAATGTTCTTTAACTATATAAATAGTAAAAAGGTTAAAAATGAAAGCGTTGGCCCCTTAAAAAGTAATGAGGGAGAAGTTATAGACGGGGATCAGGAAAAAGCGAATCTATTAAATATATTCTTCTCTGCTGTATACACAGAGGAAAATGAAATGCCAGGTAATATACAGCAGGATGAGATAAATGCCCCAGTACATGTCGCCTGTCTAACCCAGGAAGAAGTGCAGTGCCGCCTAAAAAAAATCAAAATAGACAAATCACCAGGTCCAGATGGCATTCACCCCCGCGTTCTAAGGGAGTTAAGTAATGTAATAGACAGACCCCTATTTCTAATATTCAAGGACTCTATAGTGACCGGGTCTGTTCCCCAGGACTGGCGCATTGCAAATGTTGTGCCAATATTCAAAAAGGGGACAAAAAGTGACCCGGGGAATTATAGGCCTGTTAGTTTAACTTCTGTTGTATGTAAACTGTTTGAGGGTTTCCTAAGAGATGCTATTTTGGAGAATCTGAATGAAAATAAATGTATGACTCCATATCAGCATGGGTTTACAAGGGATCGGTCCGGTCAAACTAACCTGATCAGCTTTTATGAGGAGGTGAGCTCAAGACTGGATCGGGGAGAATCGCTGGATGTCGTATATCTTGATTTTTCCAAAGCATTTGATACGGTGCCACATAAAAGGCTGGTACATAAAATGAGAATGCTTGGGCTGGGGCAGAATGTGTGTATGGGGGTAAGTAACTGGCTCAGTGATAGGAAACAGAGGGTGGTTATTAATGGTACATACTCTGAGTGGGTGACTGTTACTAGTGGGGTACCACAGGGGTCAGTTTTGGGTCCTATTCGTTTTAATATATTTATTAATGACCTTGTAGAGGGATTGTATAGTAAAGTATCAATCTTTGCAGACGATACTAAGCTCTGTAGCGTGGTTAACACAATAGAGGACAGGGCACGATTACAAATGGATCTGCATAGGTTGGAGGCTTGGGCTGGGATGTGGCAGATGAGGTTCAACACGGATAAATGTAAGGTTATGCACATGGGGAAGAAAAATCCAGGCTGGGAATATGTATTAAATGGGAAAACACTGGGGACGACTGACATGGAAAAGGACTTAGGAGTCTTGGTTAACAGTAAATTTACCTGTAGCGACCAGTGTCGGGCAGCTGCTGCTAAGGCAAATAAAATCATGGGGTGCATCAAAAGGGGCATGGATGCCCATGACAAGGAAATAATTCTACCATTGTACAAGCCACTAGTCAGACCACACATGGAATACTGTGTACAGTACTGGGCACCAGTGTACAAGAAAGATATAGTGGAACTGGAGAGGGTTCAAAGACGGGCAACCAGAGTAATAAGGGGAATGGAAGGACTACAGTACCCAGAAAGATTATCAGAATTAGGGTTATTTAGTTTGGAGAAAAGACGGCTTAGGGGGGACTTAATAACTATGTATAAATATATAAGGGGGCAGTACAGAGATCACTCCCAGGACCTATTTATACCCAGGACGGTATCTATAACAAGGGGACATCCTCTACGGCTGGAGGAAAGAAGGTTTCTACACCAGCACAGACGGGGGTTCTTTACAGTAAGAGCGGTGAGACTATGGAACTCTCTGCCAGAGGAGGTGGTAATGGTAAACTCAATAAAAGAGTTTAAAAGGAGCCTGGACGTGTTTCTTGAAAGCAATAATATTACAAGTTATGGATAGTAGATTAATAGGGACAGAACGTTGATCCAGGGATTTATTCTGATTGCCATATTTGGAGCCGGGAAGGAATTTTCCCCCTGGTATGGGGCAATTGGCATCTGCTTCATAAGGGTTTTTTGCCTTCCTCTGGATCAACACGGTAGGGACACAATATGTATATAGGTTGAACTTGATGGACTTTGGTCTTTTTTCAACCTTATGAACTATGTTACTATAAGGCAGCGCCGGCACTTTAAGGCCCCCGACGCGTTCCGCGCTCTTTATGCCTCGTCCCCCCCGAACAAACCACAAATATAAATAACGATGCGCGAGAGCCGCTATCTCCTCGGTGAGCCCCCCCGCGCGGCTATACAGAACTCCCTGCATGGCAGCCACCTTGCACATGCCAACAGTCCCGAATTTACCAGGACTATATCCCAGGAAAGCCGAGATGACTTCGCTACTTCCTGGCTCCCGAAACATTTATCATTTTAGGTCATTTCGAGTATTTTTGTTTTATGGGGCGTTTTACGAGTCGGAGCAGCTCGAGTTTCTTCGCTGAGGGTCTCAGCTCGGTTTCTCCCTCCGCGGCTCGAATGGCGGGATTATTATTATTATTATTATCAGCGGCCGTGGAAATCAGGAAGTAATAAAACAATTGGCCTCGGCCGCCTCGCCCATGGGCCGAGTATAAATAGAAAAGCCGCGTTAGATATCGGTGTCATAACCGGTGGGGAAGGGAGAGGTGACACCGGCTGGTGATGTAATGGACGGGGGGCGAGGGGGGGCGTAGAGGGTTCCGCAAAGGATCCTGAGCTTATTCTAGTTTCTGGGACAGAGAAATGGCCGTTTCTGCCAGGTCTCCATCATCGCTAAACGGCGTTCAGACGGGGAGAGGAAATCGCAGCCCCCCCCCGGCTCAAAGCAAAAAGAGGGTTTTGGTAAAGAAACAAAAAAGGGATTTCGTTTATTCTTTGAATGTAAAATGCTTAAAAAAAAAGAGAAAAAAATACAGCGGAGTGAAAGCCGCGCATGAAATCTCAGATCCGCCGCTGGTTATCCGGAGGAGAATGAGAATCGATACAAAGAGCTGTCACCTTATAAAAGCCGAGCGACGGCCCGACGCCTTACAACGAATCATCGAGTTTCTTCATTTTACTTCATTTTACCCCGATCCCTGCCGACAAAACAATGTATGCCATGTGCGGTGATATTTTATGCTGCCCACATTAATTCCAGCTTCTAGTCACATGAGACAATATATCCCTCATACCTGCCAAGGGTCCCGGTTTAGTTTGGACAATTACTGTTTGCAGCCAAAACCCCGGTGTCCCTCTTTCTTCCCCAGTTGCCCCTCTTGCCTCCCTTGTGACTCTCTTTCCTTCTTTCCTCCCTGTCCCCCTTTCTTCATCTGTTGCCCCCCTCTCTTCTCCCCTGATGCCCCTCTCTCCTCCCCTGATGCCCCTCTTTTCTAGGAGGTCAGAATGGTTGCTGGGTATGAGGGGATCGCAGGGTTCTACGGCCCTAAAAGCCCCGATAATGTGTATAGAAACAGCAGGGAACGGCTTTATAAATGAAACGGGGGAAATAAACTCCATTATTATTCTTCTAAATACCCCACCCAGTTATACAAATAGCCCCACCCGGTCACACCTCTAACCACACCCCGTGTAACAAAAATGCCCCCCTCTGGATATGTTGGAGGGATGATACCCTACACTCCATTGGAAAGGCACAATATTTGCCCCAGTGACAGGTCCCCAGTCCGTGTCGCGCATGCACGTCACACGCGGGGGTCCGTATCCCGACACCCACATCAGTCACGCGCCGTCTCGCTGCCTCCGTCTCCTGGCCCGGGAACGAGACAGACTTTGGTTTGACGCGTCTCGCCATGAACCCCTTTCTAGGCATCCGGAGCCTCGTGACATGCGCGGGGCGAGAAGGAGTCACGGGGGGTAAAATCCCGCGCAGGCAGAGGAAAGCAGAGCGAAGCGAGGCAGATCGCACGCGCGGCTCCTCCGGCCGAGAGATACGGGGCGTCACAACGAATTACCGGTAATTGAGAGAGGCAGGCGGCGAAGTCACCGCTCCTTCCGAGACGGCTTAATGAGCGAGACAGGCGGCCGGCGATTCAGTCACTTAGCGGACGGGGCTTTTAGTGCCGGCGCTCTGATTGACTCCGCGAAGCCTTTGTTTGGCAGCAGAAAGAGTTTGAAATAACGGCGTTTATGCAGAGCGGACGCCGGCTGCTAATAAGGTGTTTGAGAGCCCCCCGGATCCCTGCGAGCGACGCTCGGGGGCCGCCACGGACGGCTTCAATGATAGTTTTTTTCTTGTTCTCAATGACATTCGGATAAAGGAGTTACTGATTAGGACGCTCGCCGCCCGCCGCGCTTCACTCTCACAAGTGTTATTAAGACACAACGACGACGACAACAACAACAACGCGGGGCATCAATCCACCGCGCGTCCCTCCGGGATGAAGGACACCCCACCCCCCCGACCATTATCCCTTAACCCTTCGCGTGCCGGGCAGAGAGGGGAGCGATTCGCTGAACATGTCCGGATTCCGGGGGGGGGGTCACCCGCGGAATTAACGCTTTTATTTTAGGTTTATTATTTATTATTTATTAACCCTCGGAGAGCCACAATCTGAAGACAAATGAAGGAGATTTCCGGAAACTTCTGCCTTTTAGTTCAGATAAATAATGGATCCAAAAATAGAAAGAGCTGCCAGGCTTTCCGTTCCAATTAACGCTTTGTCAAAGGATTCCTTTTTTTCTTTATATTTGTTTTTATTTTTTTATTTTGCACTTTTAGGTGAGATTTTTTTTATTAACCCCCCCCTGTATGCGGCCCCTCGCTGTCGCCTGCTTTCTATATGTGAGCGGGGGGGCTATACACAAAGTCAATGCTACTAAATCTACAGTAAGTCTATCTCATGTGTCATAGAAACCCAGACCCCCCCAGCAGATCGGCCCCCGACGGCCCCCGTCTAGTCGCCCGTTTCTCCCGCTGTAAGGACTCGTCAGTCGCCGGTCTCGTCTCAGATCCGGGAGCCGTATCCTTAAGCTTTGTGAAGCGGATCGGCTCCTCGGCCAGCGACGCACGGAGCGATTCTTCTGCCAGCAATCGACGGCAGAAAGCAGAGACCCTGAAAGCGTCTCCCGCGCGTCGCCGGCTGCTGATTAAAATGCGTGCGAGCGGAGATGACGATGCGCATGGTTTTGGACCAAACGCTTAGCCTGGCACGGAGTTTGGCCGATTTTCATCCAAATATTTCCCTTCCATATGGCGCGGAGTTAATTACTTTCATTTTCTTTTATCTCCGTGTTTTTCCTCCCCTTCTGCCTCACCTCCCTGTGCCGCCGCCATATTGCCAATGTCAGAAGTCAGCGTCGCAGTCTGTACCAAGCTGGCGAGTGAGAAATCTCTACCTGGCGCCCTCGGCAACGATCTCTACAGCAGGGTGGCGGGACCCCCGGGCCGCCTCGTTTCACACCCTTTCGGTGCCAGAATCTCCCATGGGTCGGCTTTAATGTTCTGAAACCGGCACCGGAGCCGGCAGAATCCACAAGAATGACAAACTGTTTTTTTTTGCTAATTGTTTCTTTTTTGTTAAACAAATCACTTGTCTGATTACCGACGCGATTCGCCGGGATGATTTTTAATTATTTAGCTTTTTTTTTCTTTGCCGTAAGAACCCAGAAGCCGCCATCGGATCGGGCCCTAGAATTGGGGCCCCCGTGTCTGCACGTTGGTACTAAAGGGGTTCATCCATGAAAATGCGCAGCGATGCGATCCTCCGAACCTTTGCCACGAACCCGGGGTCAATAAAACTTCCTAAAATCTTTGGAGCAAAATGCGTTGGGATTCATTTCCTGTTAGAGGGACAGATTAATGTCACCGAGCGCTTCGCTGAAAATAAATGCACAATAAAGAGCTTTATTAGTGGTTTTTATACGTATTCAAAAAATAAAATAAATAATCAAACAAATAAATAACCAAATAAATAACCAAATAACCAAATAAATAATCAAACAAATAAATAACCAAATAAACAAATAAATAATCAAAGAAACAAATAAATAACCAAATAAATAATCAAATAAATAAATAACCAAATAAATAATCAAATAAATAAATACACAAATAAATAAACAAATAACCAAATAAATAATCAAAGAAACAAATAAATAATCAAATAAATAAACAAATAATCAAATAAATAATCAAACAAAGAAATCAACAAATAAATAACCAAAGAAATAAATAAATCAACAAATAAATAACCAAACAAATAATCAAATAAATAGATTAATAATCAAACAAATAAACAAACAAATAAAGTACTTAGCTTATGGAGAAGCTGCAGCTCTCCGGACCTGACGGGACTGGGAAAGGGGGCAAATACATGATGGGGGGCTGCCCCATAAAAACGTACAGGGACCTCTCTCCTATCACATGCGTTGACGAGCCGATGGCGGCCGGGGCGTCCCTTTAATTATGATTTTTTTGTGCTGTTCTTTTCATGTTTTTGTTATTTTATTGCAAGTTTCCAGTTTGTGAGAAAACCAACAAAATCCGAGCCGGCGAGAAAATGGGAGAGAAAAGAAAGCATTTGCAGGGAAATCAGCATATAAATCGCCGCTTTGCCCGCTCTGAGGATCCTCGTCGGCTCCCCCCGGGGACCGGATTGTCCATTTATATGGTGATGGAGCCTCTCGTGAAATATTCCATCTCCAGACATTTCCTTGCAGGTTTTTTCCCCCCCGAGTGTCATTTGTGATGCTCGACACGCAGTAGAAAGGGTTAAATAATCCAGCTGCGTTTGGCTTTCATTTTAAAAGATTTGGTAAAATTGACATTTTTTCCGATATACAGCGATTATTGTTCCATTTCCCTTTAAACTCAATATGGCACCAAAATCATGAAATATCCGGAAATTCGAGAATCTGGAATGAAAAACGTTTGGATTTGGAGCCCAGGACACTTTTAACCCCGCGTGACCCACGTACCACTGCAGTAGGTGAGCTTCCGCAGAGGCAGACATGGTCTTTTCGGGTTAAACTATTGTGACAGAGCAGGGATAGTTATACCACTGGGTGATGATGTTATATACAGCAGGGGTGTGGCTGGGCTCCTCGGAGGCGGTACCGTGCATGCAGGTTAAATAGTTGCCTTGGGCCCCAGTTATGGAGGGGGTGGAGGGCAGTGACCTATGTAAGGGTAATAGATTTACATCGTTACAGAGAATTTAAATTAAACACGGGGACTGCGGGCGAACCCACACCGGCCCCTGTGGGCCGGATTCACTATACACTAAATTAAAATCACACCCTGCCGGAGTACAGGAAGCTCGAATCCGCGCATGTATGTGCATCGGTGGGTATAATATGTATTTACCCGCGTTCCGTGTGGGGGGGGGTAGGTTAGGGAAGCGTCCGCTCGCCCCCCGCTTCCTTTCTGTTATAAGACGCGGTTTCTGTGGGGAGGGGGGAGAGGGGATCAGACACAGATGGAGGATCTCACACCTTCATCCTATAACTTATGGCTCCTCTTCATTCCTTAATAAATAAATTCCCTGAATAAATCTCTCTGCGACCTTCCTGTGTATTGCGGAGACGTCATTATGCCAGCTGTGGAATCCTTAATTAGAACGTACAGACAGGGTGGTGGATAAGTGGAACAGCCTCTCGGCAGAAGTGGTAGCGGCTAATACTGTAAGGCTGCGTGTCATTCAGATCAGATCTAATATTCAGCAGAGGTGGGCCAGCCCCTTCATGCGCGGAACGCGTTGGTTAGTAACCACAGTAACCATTAATGTCCCATGAAGCCTCAAACGAGAAACTAAATCGTATTCGGCCTCCATTTGTAATTTTTATAAACTTGTTAATATATTATTTATTATTCTATAACCCGAAAGTTGGGTTTCCCGGCTAAAAGCAGCGGCCCCCGGGGAGTCCCTGATGACATCACCAAAAACTAGAAAGTGATCCCGGTGCAAAGTTTGAAAAGTAGTCTTATCGCCACAGCAACCGCCGGAATAAACCGAACAGCGGGAGGATTCCATTTGTTGCCGTGGTGATAAAACCACTCAGCCGAGTTCCCTTTATTCAGCTTTACCCTCTGTGTCTTTTTAATGGTATTTTGCCCCGGAGCAAAAGAAGCTGTTTTTTTTTTTTTAATGGTCATAGAAACCCAGAACCCGCCGGCAGAGCGGCCCCCGCCGGCCCCCCGTCTAGTCTCCCGTTTCTCCTGCTGTAACGACTCAAACCTTAATCAGTCGTTGGTCTCGTCTTAGATTCAGGAGCCGTATGTCTATCCCATGCTGGATTAGGCTCTACCACATCTGCCGGGAGGCTGTTCCACTTATCTACCTCCATTCCCTTCATCGCACATCTAGGACATAAGAAGATTTCCAATCAGGTTCCGTTTGAAGCCAAAGAAATATTTTTTTTTACTATAAATTCTAGGCGTTTTTGGTAAAATTGATTAGGAGGAGAGAAGCGTTAGAAGCGGGTGAGGAAACAATGTAACCGCCGGCGAGTGAAAGTCATCCATCGTCTCCGTAACGAGCGGAAGGAGGCGAATGAATGAGAAAAGAAAATGTATCTTCTAACGGGGAAGGACGTTTGCGTTTGAACATTAGTCTTAAAACAAGCGGTTTGAGTCATTCCCGCCGCCGCCGCCGCTGGCCTTGGATTACCTTCTCGCCCCATCCCCCCCCCCGCGCTCGGAGATGAGGGTTTGTAATAGGGACTTGTTAATTAACTAGAAGCAAACGTGCGCGGTGGGGATCAAACACGAGATGTATCCTCTCACCCCCACAGAGAAGATGAAATACCCTGCAAACTTTAAAGGCCTCCCGTCATTAGCGCGGACCTCGGCGGCCCCCGGCGGCCCCCGGCCCAGACCCCTCCTGTTTCCTAGAACAATGAGGACAATGATCTCACAAATGAAACAGAGCAGCCGGGAACAAAAGAATTATCCGCTCGCCCGCCGCGCCGGAGAGAAGCGGGCAACAAAGAGAGAGCGGGGGGGGGGGGTTCTTCTACGGCTCCCGTCCACTTTTAATTAATTTATGGTTGGCAGGAAGACTCTAGAACATGCGCCAGGGTCTGCGTCAGCCCGCTACGCGCCCCGCAAACGCGTGGCCCCCGCGCTGAGTCCCTCCGGAACCGCGATGGTTATAATAATGTACGGCGCGGGCTGCTGCCCCCGGGCCCCCGACATGACGAATGTGCCCCAGGGTAACCGTCCCCACAAACCAACATCCCCCCAATAAAGACACCAACGCCTTTAGAATATAATTTCCACAGCTTTATTAACAATTTACAATATTTAATATAACAGAGATAACTTTTACCCCAAACAGAGACCCCGTCATAAACAAAGACCCCCCCATTCTAAACACATTAACCCTATAACAATGGGCAAAAAGATATACCGGGTGCCTCCACATTAACCCCTCCACATTAACAATACACACTGACACACACACACTCATATTACCATACATACACACACAAACACACACACACACCAATACACACTGACACACACACACTCATATTACCATACATACACACACACCCATACACACCCACACCAATACACACTGACACATATACACTCATATTACCATACACACACCAAAACACCCACACACCAATACACACTCATATTACCATACATACACACACACCAATACACACTGACACACACACACTCATGTTACCATCCACACATACATACACGCTGACACACAAAACAATAATTTTGAGTTCGACTCCCCATCTAGATCTCCTGCAGAGAATCTCCTTCCTGCACAACCAAAAAAATAAGAATCCGGGCGATATTGTTACATTTTACACGCGGTGATTGTATCCACAACACTTCCAGTTATTTACATAGCGCCGGCATAGTCCATAGCGCTGTTACAATAGGGGACAGTTACTTTGTTACTTTTGTTATTTTGTTACTTTTTTGTTACTTTGTTACTTTTTTGTTACTTAACAAAGACACTCTAAAATGACATTATGATTGTGACACTTTAAGAAGAGGAGGGCCCTGCCCCCAAGAGCTTGCAATCTATCAAATTGTGTACTTTGTAAAGAAATAATAAGGTTGTTTGGTAAAATAACAATCTAGCAGATTATGTATTCATTACCTGCCCCCTATATCCCCCGTAACCCGTGCAGCCCTACCCCTCACCAGGCGCCATCTATTGATAAATAGAATTAGCGGAATTATCCCCATTCATCGCCGCTAATTATCATTAGAAGAAATTCAGCGATTATCGCCGTCTGTACAGAAAAGGTTTCTAGGAATTTACGTCCAAATTAAAAAGATCTAATTACGTTTCATTACTCGCACCCGGAGAAGCTGGACCTGCAGATCGGTTTACGGCGGGCTCGGGGTAAGGAGCGGGGTCCCGGGGGGGGGTCGGGGGGCTCGATACGTGGCCTCCGATTTTTATTTATTATTTTTACAGAATCTTTCAATAATCTAATTATTCATTCGTGGCATTTAATGTTTAATTGTTTTCCCCCTTCGGTGCACGCAGGGTTAACGAATTAGTAAAAATGGCCCCAAATTATAAAATTTGACAAAAAGGATCTTATATAAAGAAAATATTCGATTACGACTTAAAAGGAGGAAATGTAAAGGTATCGATGGCCCAAGCGGGATGTGGGAGGAGTTACTCAGATCACATGGGCATTCTCCTTCTTTTCTATTGGTGGAAAATGGGCAAAAAAAGCCACCCTTCTTAAAATCCATTTTTTGGGGATCTTGAAAAAGACGATTTTATTTTTCGTATTTTTTTTTTATTTTTCGTAACTCGCAGAGCGCTGCATTTGGACAAAACGATTCCGAACGCGATGAACTCCTCTGCGATCCTTCAAAGGAACTCGGACTGAACAGGGACTGGAGGGAAGCCATTAGACATTCACGTTAGCGGTACATGCGCGACGTGTGTGCACTTAATGTTACCGGGAATAACAGCTCTTTTGCTGCAGCGAAACCCCACGGCTGCGATTACTCGGCTGCATTAAGATGGAATCACCTGCAAACGTCGCCTCTTTTATTTTTTCTGCTGTTTTTTGGACCATTCTGTCTGTAAACTCCGAGGCGATGCAAATAGAGCGGAAAAGCCGAGGCCGGCGGAGTGTCAGACAATGGCGCATTGTGTCAAACATTACTTTTAAAACCCGCCGTGCCATTTTTCTGCAAAATCACCCCAAAAAAAGACAAATCTTTGCATTAACAGGCATGATTTTTAAAAGGTATTTCGCGTCATCATGAAATGCGCGGCCGGGCTCTGCTGGAAATCAATATCAAATAATTCCAATTAAATGATAATAAATAATAATAATAATAATAGTAATAATAAT